>NW_027228674.1:0-223742 GCF_037783145.1 Equus przewalskii | reverse complement strand
GTAGTCGTCAGATGATTCTGGCGTGTCCAGCAGGTGGTTCTGGGGAGTGGATCAGGTGGTTCCGGCATACTCGGCAGTTGGTACCGGCGTGTCCGAAACATGGTTCTGGCAAGTCTGAGAGTCGGTTCAGGCATGCCCGACAGGTGATTCCGGAGTGTTCGCCTAGTGGCTCTGGCGTAGCCGGCAGGTCATTTTGCATGTCCGGCGGTGGTTCCGGCGATTCGAGCCGGTGGTTCCGGCGTGTCCGGCAGGTGGTTCTGGCGTGACCGGCATGAGGTTCTGGCACGTCTGAGAGTTGGTTCCGGCATGCCCGACAGGTGATTCCGGAGTGTCTGCCACGTGGTTCTGGCGTACCCGGCAGGTGATTTTGGCGTGTCTGGCAGGTGTTTCTTGCAAGTCGAGCATTTGGCTCAGGCATGCTCAGCAGGTGCTTCCGGCGTGTCTGGCACGTGGTTCTGGTGTGTCTGAGAGCTGGTTCTGGCATGTCCGGCAGATGATTCCGGAGTGTCCACCAAGTGGTTGTGGCATACCCGGCAGGTGATTTTAGCGTGTCAGGTAGGTGGATCCAGCGAGTCGAGTAGGTGGTTACGGCGTGCTCGGCAGGTTTTTCAGGCGGGTCTGGCAGGTGGTTTCGTCTGTTCGGGGTGTGGTTCCGGCATCTCAGGCACATGGTTCTGGCACGTCTGATAGGTGGTTCCGGCCGGCCTGACAGGTGTTTCCATGGTGTCTGCCAAGTGGTTCTGGCATAGCTGGCAGGTGATGTTGGCGTGACCGGCAGGTGGTTCCAGCCAGCCCGGCAGGTGATTCCGAAGTGTTCACCAAATGGTTGTGGCGTAGCCGGAAGGTGATTTTGGCGTGTCCAGCGGGTGGTTTTGGCGAGTCGAACAGGTGGTTCCGGCGAGCTCGGCAGGTGGTACCGGCGTTCCGGAACATGGTTCTGGCACATCTGAGAGATGGTTCCACATGCCCGGCAGGTGATTCCGGAGTGTCCGGCATGTGGTTCTGGCACCTCTGAGAGGTGGTTGCGACATGCCCGGCAGGTGGTTCCGGAGTGTCTTCCGGGTGGTTCTGGCGTAGCTGGCAGGTGATTTTGGTGTGTTCAGCAGGTGGTTCTGGCGAGCTCAGCAGGTGGTACCAGCGTGTCCGGAACATGGTTCTGGCAAGTCTGAGAGGTGTTTCCGGCATGCCCGACAGTTGATTCCGGAGTGTTCGCCAACTGGTTCTGGCATAGCCGGCAGGTCATTTTGTTTGTCCGGCGGTGGTTCCGGCGAGTCGAGCCGGTGGTTCCGGCATGTCAGGCAGGTGATTCCGGCATCTCCAGCAGGTGTTCCGGCATGCCCGGCAGGTGATTCCGGAGTGTCCGGCATGTGGTTCTGGCACCTCTGAGAAGTGGTTCCGGCATGCCCGGAAGGTGATGCCGGACCCTCCGGCATTTGGTTCTGGCACCTCTGAGAGGTGGTTCCGGAATGCTTGGCATGTGATTCCGGAGTGTCTGCCGAGTGGTTCTGGCGTAGCCGGCAGTTGATTTTGGCGTGTCCACTAGGTGGTTCTGGGGAGTGGATCAGGTGGTTCCGGCATACTCGGCAGGTGGTACCGGCGTGTCAAGAACATGGTTCTGGCACGTCTGAGAGATGGTTCCGGCATGCCAGGCAGGTGATTCCGGAGTGTCCGGCATGTGGTTCTGTCACCTCTGAGATGTGGGTCCGCGATGCCCGGCAGGTGGTTCCGGAGTGTCTGCCGAGTGTTTCTGGCGTAGTCGGCAGGTGATTCTGGTGTGTCCAGCAGGTTGTTCTGGGGAGTGGATCAGGTGGTTCCAGCATACTCGGCAGGTGGTTCTGGCGTGACCGGCACGAGTTTCCGGAATGTCTGAGAGGTGGTTCCGCCATGCCCGGCAGGTGATTCCGGAGTGTTCCCCAAGTGGTTCTGGCATAGCCGGCAGGTGATTTTGCATATCCGGGAATGGTTCCGGCGAGTCGAGCCGGTGGTTCCGGCATGACCGGCAGGTGGTTCCGGCATGCCCGGCAGGTGATTCCGGAGTGTCCGGCATGTGGTTCTGGCACCTCTGAGAGGTGGTTCCGGCATGCCCGGCAGGTGATACCGGAGTGTTCGCCAAGTGGTTCTGGCGTAGCCGGCAGGTGATTTTGCATGTCCGGCAATGGTTCCGGTGAGTCGAGCCGGTGGTTCCGGAATGTCCGGCAGGTGGTTCCGGCATGTCCAGCACGTGGTTCCAGCATGCCCGCCAGGTGATTCCGGAGTGTCCGGCATGTGGTTCTGGCACCTCTGAAAGGTGGTTCCGGCATGCCCGGCAGGTGATTCCGGAGTGTTCGCCAAGTGGTTCTGGCGTAGCCGGCAGGTCATTTTGCATGTCCGGCGGTGGTTCCGGCGAGTCAAGCCGGTGGTTCCGGCGTGTCATGCAGGTGTTTCCGGTCTTTCCGGCAGGTGCTTCTGGCGTGTCCGGCACGAGGTTCTGGCACGTCTGAGAGTTGGTTCCGGCATGCCCGATAGGTGATTCCGGAGAGTCCGCCACGTGGTTCTGGCGTACCCGGCAGGTGATTTTGGTGTGTCTTGCATGTGTTTCTTGCAAGTCGAGCATGTGCCTCAGGCATTATCAGCAGGTGCTTCCGGCGTGTCCAGCACGTGGTTCTTTTGTGTCCGAGGGCTGGTTCTGGCATTTCTGGCAGATGATTCCGGAGTGTCCACCAAGTGGTTCTGGTAGACCTGGCAGGTGATTTTGGCGTGTCTGGAAGGTGGTTCCGGCTAGTTGAGCAGGTGGATCAGGCGTGCTCGCCAGGGGGTTCAGGCGGGTCTGGCAGGTGGTTTCGGTCTGTTCGGGGTGTGGTTTCGGCATCTCAGGCACATGGTTCTGTTACGTCTGAGAGGTGGTTCCGGCCGGCCCTACAGGTGTTTCCGGAGTGTCCGCCTAGTGGTTCCGGCGTAGCTGAAATGTGATGTTGGCGTGACCGGCAGGTGGTTCCAGCCAGCCCGGCAGGTGATTCCGGAGTTTCTGCCGAATGGTTCTGGTGTAGCCGGCAGGTGATTTTGGCGTGTCCAGCAGGTGATTCCGGCGAGCTCGGCAGGTGGTACCGGCGTGTCCGGAACATGGTTCTGGCACGTCTGAGAGATGGTTCCGGCATGCCCGGCAGGTGATTCGGGAGTGTCCGGCATGTGGTTCTGGCACCTCTGAGAGGTGGTTCCGGCATGCCCGGCAGGTGATTCCGGAGTGTTTGGCATGTGGTTCTGGCACCTCTGAGATGTGGTTCCTGCATGCCCGGCAGGTGGTTCCGGAGTGTCTGCCGAGTGGTTCTGGCGTAGTCGGCAGGTGATTCTGGCGTGTCCAGCAGGTGGTTCTGGGGAGTGGATCAGTTGGTTCCGGCATACTCGGCAGGTGGTACCGGCGTGTCCGAAACATGGTTCTGGCAAGTCTGAGAGGCGGTTCCGGCATGCCCGACAGGTCATTCCGGAGTGTTCGCCAAGTGGTTCTGGCGTAGCCGGCAGGTCATTTTGCATGTCCGGCGGTGGTTCCGGCGAGTCAAGCCGGTGGTTCCGGCGTGTCCGGCAGGTGGTTCTGGCGTGACCGGCACGAGGTTCTGGCACGTCTGAGAGTTGGTTCCAGCATGCCCGACAGGTGATTCCGGAGTGTCCGTCACGTGGTTCTGGCGTACCCGGCAGGTGATTTTGGCGTGTCTGGCAGGTGTTTCTTGCAAGTCGAGCATTTGGCTCAGGCATGCTCAGCAGGTGCTTCCGGCGTGTCTGGCACGTGGTTCTGGTGTGTCTGAGAGCTGGGTCTGGCATGTCCGGCAGAAGATTCCGGAGTGTCCACCAAGTGGTTGTGGCATACCCGGCAGGTGTCTTTAGCGAGTCAGGTAGGTGCTTCCAGCGAGTCGAGTAGGTGGTTCCGGCGTCCTCGGCAGGTGGTTCAGGCGGGTCTGGCAGTTGGTTTCGGTCTGTTCGGGGTGTGGTTCCGGCATCTCAGGCACATGGTTCTGGCACGTCTGATAGGTGGTTCCGGCCGGCCCGACATGTGTTTCCATGGTGTCCGCCAAGTGGTTATGGCATAGCTGGCAGGTGATGTTGGCGTGACCGGCAGGTGGTTCCAGCCAGCCCGGCAGGTGATTCCGAAAGTTCACCAAATGGTTGTGGCGTAGCCGGAAGGTGATTTTGGCGTGTCCAGCAGGTGGTTTTGGCGAGTCGAGCAGGTGGTTCTGGCTTGCTCGGCAGGTGCTTCCGGTGTCATTGGCATGTGGTTCCGGCATGTCTGAGAGGTGGTTCCGCCATGCCCGGCAGGTGATTCCGGAGTGTTCCCCAAGTGGTTCTGGCATAGCCGGCAGGTGATTTTGCATGTCCGGCAATGGTTCCGGCGAGTCGAGCCGGTGGTTCCGGCATGTCCGGCAGGTCGGTCCGGCATGCCCGGCATGTGATTCCGGAGTGTCCGGCATGTGGTTCCGGCACCTCCGAGAGGTGGTTCCAGCATGCCCGGCAGGTGATACCGGAGTGTTCGCCAAGTGGTTCTGGCGTAGCCGGCAGGTGATTTTCCATGTCCAGCAATGGTTCCGGCGTGTCGAGCCGGTGGTTCCGGAATGTCCGGCAGGTGGTTCCGGCATGTCCGGCAGGTGGTTCAGGCATGTCCAGCACGTGGTTCCAGCATGCCCGGCAGGTGATTCCGGAGTGTCCGGCATTTGGTTCTGGCACCTCTGAGAGGTGGTTCCGGCATGCCCAGCTGGTGTTTCCGGAGTGTCTGCCGAGTGCTTCTGGCGTAGTCGGCAGGTGATTCTGACGTGTCCAGCATGTGGTTCTGGGGAGTGGATCAGGTGGTTCCGGCATACTCGGCAGGTGTTACCGGCGTGTCCGGAACATGGTTCTGGCAAGTCTGAGAGGTGGTTCCGGCATGCCCGACAGGTGATTCCAGAGTGTTCGCCAAGTGGTTCTGGCGTAGCCGGCAGGTCATTTTGCATGTCCGGCGGTGGTTCTGGCGAGTCAAGCCGGTGGTTCCGGCGTGTCCGGCAGGTGTTTCCGGTTTGTCCGGCACGTGGTTCTGGCGTGTCCGGCACGAGGTTCTGGCATGTCTGAGAGTTGGTTCCGGCATGCCCGACAGGTGATTCCGGAGTGTGCGCCACGTGGTTCTGGCGTACCCGGCAGGTGATTTTGGCGTGTCTGGCAGGTGTTCCTTGCAAGTCGAGCATTGGCTCAGGCATGATCAGCAGGTGCTTCCTGCCTGTCCGGCCCGTGGTTCTGGTGTGTCTGAGAGCTGGTTCTGGCATGTCCGGCAGATGATTTCGGAGTGTCCACCAAGTGGTTGTGGCATACCCGGCAGGTGATTTTAGCGTGTCAGGTAGGTGGTTCCGGCGAGTCGAGTAGATGGTTCCGGCGTGCTCTGCAGGTGGTTCAGGCGGGTCTGGCAGGTGGTTTCGGTCTGTTCGGGGTGTGGTTCCGGCATCTCAGGCACATGGTTGTGGCACGTCTGATAGGTGGTTCCGGCCGGCCCGACAGGTGTTTCCATGGTGTCCGCCAAGTGGTTCTGGCATAGCTGGCAGGTGATGTTGGCATGACCGGCAGGTGGTTCCAGCCAGCCCGGCAGGTGATTCCGGAGTGTCTGCCGAGTGGTTGTGGAGCCAGCCCTGCAGGTGATTCCGAAGAGTTCACCAAATGGTTGTGGCGTAGCCGGCAGGTTATTTTGGCGTGTCAGGAAGTTGGTTCCGGCTAGTTGAGCAGGTGGATCAGGCGTGCTCGCCAGGGGATTCAGGCGGGTCTGGCAGGTGGTTTCGGTCTGTTCGGGGAGTGGTTCCGGCATCTCAGGCACATGGTTCTGGCACGTCTGAGAGGTGGTTCCGGCCGGCCGGAGAGGTGTTTCCGGAGTGTCCGCCAAGTGGTTCTGGCGTAGCTGAAAGGTGATGTTGGCGTGACCGGCAGGTGGTTCCAGCCAGCCCGGCAGGTGATTCCGGAGTGTCTGCCGTGTGGTTCTGGCGTAGCCGGCAGGTGATTTTGGCGTGTCCAGCAGCTGGTTCCGGCGAGCTCGGCAGGAGGTACCAGCGTGTCCGCAACATGGTTCTGGCACGTCTGAGAGATGGTTCCGGCATGCCCGGCATGTGATTCCGGAGTGTCCGGCATGTGGTTCTGGCACCTCTGAGAGGTGGTTCCGGCATGCCCGGCAGGTGATTCCGGAGTGTTCGGCATGTGGTTCTGGCACCTCTGAGAGGTGGTTCCAGCATGCCCGGCAGGTGGTTCCGGAGTGTCTGCCGAGTGGTTCTGGCGTAGTCGGCAGGTGATTCTGGCGTGCTCGGCAGGTGCTTCCGGTGTCATTGGCATGTGGTTAAGGCATGTCTGAGAGGTGGTTCCGCAATGCCCGGCAGGTGATTACGGAGTGTTCGCCAAGTGGTTCCGGCGTAGCCGGCAGGTGATTTTGCATGTCCGGCAATGATTCCGGCGAGTCGAGCCGGTGATTCCGGCATGTCCGGTAGGTGGTTCCGGCATGCCCGGCAGGTGATTCCGGAGTGTCCGGCATGTGGTTCTGGCACCTCTGAGAGGTGGTTACGGCATGCCCGGCAGGTGGTTCCGGGGTGTCTGCCGAGTGCTTCTGGCGTAGCTGGCAGGTGATTCTGGGGTGTCCAGCAGGTGGTTCTGGGGAGTGGATCAGGTGGTTCCGGCATACTCGGCAGATGGTACCGGCGTGTCCGGAACATGGTTCTGGCAAGTCTGAGAGGTGGTTCCGGAATGCCCGACAGGTGATTCCGGACTGTTCGCCAAGTGGTTCTGGCGTAGCCGGCAGGTCATTTTGCATGTCCGGCGGTGGTTCCGGCGAGCCAAGCCGGTGGTTCCGGTGTAGCCGGCTGTTGATTTTGGCGTGTCCACTAGGTCGTTCTGGGGAGTGGATCAGCTGGTTCCGGCATACTCGGCAGGTGGTACCGGCGTGTCCAGAACATGGTTCTGGCAAGTCTGAGAGGTGGTTCCGGCACGCCCGACAGGTGATTCCGGAGCGTCCGCCAAATGTTTCTGGCGTACCCGGCAGGAGATTTTGGCATGTCCGAGAGGTGTTTCTTGCGAGTCGAGCAGGTGGCTCAGGCATGCTCAGCTGGTGCTTCCGGCGTCTCTGGCACGTGGTTCTGGTGTGTCTGAGAGCTGCTTCTGGCATGTCCGGCAGATGATTCCGGAGTGTCCACCAAGTGGTTCTGGTATACCTGGCAGGTGATTTTGGCGTGTCAGGAAGGTGGTTCCGGCTAGTTGAGCAGGTGGATCAGGTGTGCTCGCCGGGGGTTCAGGCGCGTCTGGCAGGTGGTTTCGGTCTGTTCGGGGAGTGGCTCCGGCATCTCAGGCACATGGTTCTGGCACGTCTGAGAGGTGGTTGCGGCCGGCCCGACAGGTGTTTCCGGAGTGTCCGCCAAGTGGTTGTGGCGTAGCTGAAAGGTGATCTTGGCGTGACCGGCAGGTGGTTCCAGCCAGCCTGGCAGGTGATTCCGGAGTGTCTGCCGAGTGGTTCTGGCGTAGCCGGCAGGTGATTTTGCATGTCCGGCAATGTTTCCGGCGAGTCGAGCCGGTGGTTCCGGCATGTCCGGCAGGTGTATCCGGCATAACCGGCAGGTGATTCCGGAGTGTCCGGCATGTGGTTCTGGCACCTCTGAGAGGCGGTTCCGGCATGCCCGGCAGGTGATACCGTAGTGTCCGGCATTTGGTTCTGGCACCTCTGAGAGGTGGTTCCGGAATGCCTGGCATGTGATTCCGGAGTGTCTGCCGAGTGGTTCTGGCGTAGCCGGCAGTTGATTTTGGCGTGTCCACTAGGTGGTTCTGGGGAGTGGATCAGCTGGTTCCGGCATACTCGGCAGGTGGTACCGGTGTGTCCAGAACATGGTTCTGGCAAGTCTGAGAGGTGGTTCCGGCACGCCCGACAGGTGATTCCGGAGCGTCCGCCAAGTGTTTCTGGTGTACCCGGCAGGTGATTTTGGCATGTCCGACAGGTGTTTCTTGCGAGTCGAGCAGGTGGCTCAGGCATGCTCAGCTGGTGCTTCCGGCGTCTCTGGCACGTGGTTCTGGTGTGTCTGAGAGCTGGTTCTGGCATGTCCGGCAGATGATTCCGGAGTGTCCACCAAGTGGTTCTGGTATAACTGGCAGGTGATTTTGGCTTGTCAGGAAGGTGGTTCCGGCTAGTTGAGCAGGTGGATCAGGCGTGCTCGCCAGGGGGTTCAGGCGGGTCTGGCAGGTGGTTTCGGTCTGTTCGGGGAGTGGTTCCGGCATCTCAGGCACATGGTTCTGGCACGTCTGAGAGGTGGTTCCGGCCGGCCGGAGAGGTGTTTCCGGAGTGTCCGCCAAGTGGTTCTGGCGTAGCTGAAAAGTGATGTTGGCGTGACCGGCAGGTGGTTCCAGCCAGCCCGGCAGGTGATTCCGGAGTGTCTGCCGTGTGGTTCTGGCATAGCTGGCAGGTGATTTTGGCGTGTCCAGCAGGTGGTTCCGGGGAGCTCGGCAGGTGGTACCAGCGTGTCCGGAACATGGTTCTGGCACGTCTGAGAGATGGTTCCGTAAGGCCCGGCAGGTGATTCGGGAGTGTCCGGCATGTGGTTCTGGCACCTCTGAGAGGTGGTTCCGGCATGCCCGGCAGGTGATTCCGGAGTGTTCGGCATGTGGTTCTGGCACCTCTGAGAGGTGGTTCCAGCATGCCCGGCAGGTGGTTCCGGAGTGTCTGCCGAGTGGTTCTGGCGTAGTCGGCAGGTGATTCTGGCGTGTCCAGCAGGTGGTTCTTGGGAGTGGATCAGGTGGTTCCGGCATACTCGGCAGTTGGTACCGGCGTGTCCGAAACATGGTTCTGGCAAGTCTGAGAGTAGGTTCCGGCATGCCCGACAGGTGATTCCGGAGTGTTCGCCAAGTGGCTCTGGCGTAGCCGGCAGGTCATTTTGCATGTCCGGCGGTGGTTCCGGCGAGTCGAGCCGGTGGTTCCGGCGTGTCCGGCAGGTGGTTCTGGCGTGACCGGCATGAGGTTCTGGCACGTCTGAGAGTTGGTTCCGGCATGCCCGACAGGTGATTCCGGAGAGTCCGCCACGTGGTTCTGGCGTACCCGGCAGGTGATTTTGGCGTGTCTGGCAGGTGTTTCTTGCAAGTCGAGCATTTGGCTCAGGCATGCTCAGCAGGTGCTTCCGGCGTGTCTGGCACGTGGTTCTGGTGTGTCTGAGAGCTGGTTCTGGCATGTCCGGCAGATGATTCCGGAGTGTCCACCAAGTGGTTGTGGCATACCCGGCAGGTGATTTTAGCGTGTCAGGTAGGTGGATCCAGCGAGTCGAGTAGGTGGTTACGGCGTGCTCGGCAGGTTTTTCAGGCTGGTCTGGCAGGTGGTTTCGTCTGTTCGGGGTGTGGTTCCGGCATCTCAGGCACATGGTTCTGGCACGTCTGATAGGTGGTTCCGGCCGGCCTGACAGGTGTTTCCATGGTGTCTGCCAAGTGGTTCTGGCATAGCTGGCAGGTGATGTTGGCGTGACCGGCAGGTGGTTCCAGCCAGCCCGGCAGGTGATTCCGAAGTGTTCACCAAATGGTTGTGGCGTAGCCGGAAGGTGATTTTGGCGTGTCCAGCGGGTGGTTTTGGCGAGTCGAGCAGGTGGTTCCGGCGAGCTCGGCAGGTGGTACCGGCGTTCCGGAACATGGTTCTGGCACATCTGAGAGATGGTTCCACATGCCCGGCAGGTGATTCCGGAGTGTCCGGCATGTGGTTCTGGCACCTCTGAGAGGTGGTTCCGGCATGCCCGGCAGGTGGTTCCGGAGTGTCTTCCGGGTGGTTCTGGCGTAGCTGGCAGGTGATTTTGGTGTGCTCAGCAGGTGGTTCTGGCGAGCTCAGCAGGTGGTACCAGCGTGTCCGGAACATGGTTCTGGCAAGTCTGAGAGGTGTTTCCGGAATGCACGACAGTTGATTCCGGAGTGTTCGCCAACTGGTTCTGGCGTAGCCGGCAGGTCATTTTGTTTGTCCGGCGGTGGTTCCGGCGAGTCGAGCCGGTGGTTCCGTCATGTCAGGCAGGTGATTCCGGCATCTCCAGCAGGTGTTCCGGCATGCCCGGCAGGTGATTCCGGAGTGTCCGGCATGTGGTTCTGGCACCTCTGAGAGGTGGTTCCGGCATGCCCGGAAGGTGATGCCGGACCCTCCGGCATTTGGTTCTGGCACCTCTGAGAGGTGGGTCCGGAATGCTTGGCATGTGATTCCGGAGTGTCTGCCGAGTGGTTCTGGCGTAGCCGGCAGTTGATTTTGGCGTGTCCACTAGGTGGTTCTGGGGAGTGGATCAGGTGGTTCCGGCATACTCGGCAGGTGGTACCGGCGTGTCAAGAACATGGTTCTGGCACGTCTGAGAGATGGTTCCTGCATGCCAGGCAGGTGATTCCGGAGTGTCCGGCATGTGGTTCTGTCACCTCTGAGATGTGGGTCCGCGATGCCCGGCAGGTGGTTCCGGAGTGTCTGCCGAGTGTTTCTGGCGTAGTCGGCAGGTGATTCTGGTGTGTCCAGCAGGTTGTTCTGGGGAGTGGATCAGGTGGTTCCAGCATACTCGGCAGGTGGTTCTGGCGTGACCGGCACGAGTTTCCGGAATGTCTGAGAGGTGGTTCCGCCATGCCCGGCAGGTGATTCCGGAGTGTTCCCCAAGTGGTTCTGGCATAGCCGGCAGGTGATTTTGCATATCCGGAAATGGTTCCGGCGAGTCGAGCCGGTGGTTCCGGCATGACCGGCAGGTGGTTCTGGCGTGCTCGGCAGGTGCTTCCTGTGTCATGGCATGCGGTTCCGGCATGTCTGAGAGGTGGTTCCGACATGCCCGGCCGGTGATACCGGAGTGTTCGCCAAGTGGTTCTGGCGTAGCCGGCAGGTGATTTTCCATGTCCGGCAATGGTTCCGGCGAGTCGAGCCAGTGGTTCCGGCATGTCCGGCAGGTGGTTCCGGCATGTCCGGCAGGTGGTTCCGGCATGTCCAGCACGTGGTTCCAGCATGCCCGCCAGGTGATTCCGGAGTGTCCGGCATGTGGTACTGGCACCTCTGAAAGGTGGTTCCGGCATGCCCGGCAGGTGATACCGGAGTGTTCGCCAAGTGGTTCTGGCGTAGCCGGCAGGTCATTTTGCATGTCCGGCGGTGGTTCCGGCGTGTCAGGCAGGTGTTTCCGGTCTGTCCGGCAGGTGGTTCTGGCGTGTCCGGCACGAGGTTCTGGCACGTCTGATAGTTGGTTCCGGCATGCCCGATAGCTGATTCCGGAGAGTCCGCCACGTGGTTCTGGCGTACCCGGCAGGTGATTTTGGTGTGTCTTGCATGTGTTTCTTTCAAGTCGAGCATGTGCCTCAGGCATTATCAGCAGGTGCTTCCGGCGTGTCCGGCACGTGGTTCTGGTGTGTCCGAGGGCTGGTTCTGGCATTTCTGGCAGATGATTCCGGAGTGTCCACCAAGTGGTTCTGGTAGACCTGGCAGGTGATTTTGGCGTGTCTGGAAGGTGGTTCCTGCTAGTTGAGCAGATGGATCAGGCGTGCTCGCCAGGGGTTTCAGGCGGGTCTGGCAGTTGGTTTCGGTCTGTTCGGGGTCTGGTTCCGGCATCTCAGGCACATGGTTGTGGCCCGTCTGAGATGTGGTTCCGGTCGGCCCTACAGGTGTTTCCGGAGTGTCCACCTAGTGGTTCCGGCGTAGCTGAAAGTTGATGTTGGCGTGACCTGCAGGTGGTTCCAGCCAGCCCGGGAGGTGATTCCGAAGTGTTTACCAAATGGTTGTGGCGTAGCCGGCAGGTGATTTTGGCGTGTCCAGCAGGTGGTTTTGGCGAGTCGAGCAGGTGGTTCTGGCGTGCTCGGCAGGTGCTTCCGGTGTCATTGGCATGTGGTTCCGGCATGTCTGAGAGGTGCTTCCGTCATGCAGGCAGGTGATTCCGGAGTGTTCCCCAAGTGGTTCAGGCATAGCCGGCAGGTGATTTTGCATGTCCGGCAATGGTTCCGGCGAGTCGAGCCGGTGGTTCCGGCATGACCGGCAGGTGGTTCCGGCATGCCCGGCAGGTGATTCCGGAGTGTCCGGCATGTGGTTCTGGCACCTCTGAGAGGTGTTTCCGGCATGCCCGGCAGGTGATACCGGAGTGTTCGCCAAGTGGTTCTGGCGTACCCGGCAGGTGATTTTCGCCTGTCTGACAGGTGTATCTTGCGAGTCGAGCATGTGGCTGAGGCATGCTCAGCTGGTGCTTCCGGCGTCTCTGGCACGTGGTTCTGGTGTGTCTGAGAGCTGGTTCTGGCATCTCTGGCAGATGATTCCGGAGTGTCCACCAAGTGGTTCTTGTATACCTGGCAGGTGATTTTGGCGTGTCAGGAAGTTGGTTCCGGCTAGTTGAGCAGGTGGATCAGGCGTGCTCGCCAGGGGGTTCAGGCGGGTCTGGCAGGTGGTTTCGGTCCATTCTGGGAGTGGTTCCGTCATCTCAGGCTCATGGTTCTGGCACGTCTGAGAGGAGGCTCCGGCCGGTCCGACAGGTGTTTCCATGGTGTCCGCCTAGTCTTTCTGGCATAGCTGGCAGGTGATGTTGGCGTGACCAGCAGGTGGTTCCAGCAAGCCCGGCAGGTGATTCCGAAGAGTTCACCAAATGGTTGTGGCGTAGCCGGCAGGTGATTTTGGCGTGTCCAGCAGGTGGTTTTGGTGAGTCGAGCAGGTGGTCCTGGCGTGCTCGGCAGGTGCTTCCGGTGTCATTGCCATGTGGTTCAGGCATGTCTGAGAGGTGGTTCCGGCATGCCCGGCAGGTGGTTCCGGAGAGTCTGCCGAGTGGTTCTGGAGCCTGCCCAGCAGGTGATTCCGAAGAGTTCACCAAATGGTTGTGGCGTAGCCGTCAGGTTATTTTGGCGTGTCAGGAAGGTGGTTCTGGCTAGTTGAGCAGGTGGATCAGGCGTGCTCGCCAGTGGGTTCAGGTGGGTCTGGCAGGTGGTTTCGGTCTGCTCGGGGAGTGGTTCCGGCATCTCAGGCACATGGTTCTGGCACGTCTGAGAGGTGTTTCCGGCCGGGTGGAGAGGTGTTTCCGGAGTGTCCCCCAAGTGGTTCTGGCGTAGCTGAAAGGTGATGTTGGCGTGACCGGCAGGTGGTTCCAGCCAGCCCGGCAGGTGATTCCGGAGAGTCTGCCGTGTGGTTCAGGCGTAGCTGGCAGGTGATTTTGGCGTGTCCAGCAGGTGGTTCCGGCGAGCTCGGCAGGTGGTACCAGCGTGTCGGAACATGGTTCTGGCACGTCTGAGAGATGGTTCCGGCATGCCCGGCAGGTGATTCCGGAGTGTGCGGCATGTGGTTCTGGCACCTCTGAGAGGTGGTTCCGGCATGCCCGGCAGGTGGTTCCGGAGTGTCTGCCGAGTGGTTCTGGCGTAGTCGGCAGGTGATTCTGGCGTGTCCAGCAGGTGGTTCTGGGGTGTTGATCAGGTGGTTCCGGCATACTCTGCAGGTGGTACCGGCGTGTCAAGAACATGGTTCTGGCAAGTCTGAGAGGTGGTTCCGGCATGCCCGACAGGTGATTCCGGAGTGTTCGGCAAATGGTTCTGGCGTAGCCGGCAGGTCATTTTGCATGTCCGGCGGTGGTTCCGGCGAGTCGAGCCCGTGGTTCCGGCCTGTCCGGCAGGTGGTTCTGGCGTGACCGGCACGAGGTTCTGGCACGTCTGAGAGTTGGTTCCGGCATGCCCGACAGTTGATTCCGGAGTGTCCGCCAAGTGGTTCTGGCGTACCCGGCAGGTGATTTTGGCGTGTCTGGCAGGTGTTTCTTACTAGTCGAGCATTTGGCTCAGGCATGCTCAGCAGGTGCTTCCGGCGTGTCTGGCACGTGGTTCTGGTGTGTCTGAGAGCTGGTTCTGGCATGTCCTGCAGATGATTCCGGAGTGTCCACCAAGTGGTTGTGGCATACCCGGCAGGTGATTTTCGCGTGTCAGGTAGTTGGTTCCGGCTAGTTGAGCAGGTGGATCAGGCGTGCTCGCCAGGGGGTTCAGGCGGGTCTTGCAGGTGGTTTCGGTCTGTTCGGGGAGTGGTTCCGGCATCTCAGGCTCATGGTTCTGGCACGTCTGAGAGCTGCTTCCGGCCGGCCGGAGAGGTGTTTCCTGAGTGTCCGCCAAGTATTTCTGGCCTAGCTGAAAGGTGATGTTGGTGTGACCGGCAGGTGATTCCAGGCAGCCCGGCAGGTGATTCCTGAGTGTCTGCCGTGTGGTTCAGGCGTAGCTGGCAGGTGATTTTGGCGTGTCCAGCAGGTGGTTCGGGCGAGCTCAGCAGGTGGTACCAGCGTGTCCGGAACATGGTTCTGGCACGTCTGAGAGATGGTTCTGGCATGCCAGGCAGGCGATTCCGGAGAGTCCGGCATGTGGTTCTGGCACCTCTGAGAGGTGGTTCCGGCATGCCCGGCAGGTGATTCCGGAGTGTCCAGCATGTGGTTCTGGCACCTCTGAGAGGTGGTTCCGGCATGCCCGGCAGGTGATACCGGAGTGTCCGACATTTGGTTCTGGCACTTCTGAGAGGTGGTTCCGGAATGCCTGGCCTGTGATTCCGGAGTGTCTGCCGAGTGGTTCTGGCGTAGCCGGCAGTTGATTTTGGCGTGTCCACTAGGTGGTTCTGGGGAGTGGATCAGCTGGTTGCGGCATACTCGGCAGGTGGTACCGGCGTGTCCAGAACATGGTTCTGGCAAGTCTGAGTGGTGGTTCCGGCACGCCCGACAGGTGATTCCGGAGCGTCCGCCAAGTGTTTCTGGCGTACTCGGCAGGTGATTTTCGCCTGTCTGACAGGTGTATCTTGCGAGTCGAACAGGTGGCTGAGGCATGCTCAGCAGGTGCTTCCGGCGTCTCTGGCACGTGTTTCTGGTGTGTCTGAGAGCTGGTTCTGGCATCTCCGGCAGATGATTCCGGAGCGTCCACCAAGTGGTTGTTGTATACCTGGCAGGTGATTTTGGCGTGTCAGGAAGTTGGTTCCGGCTAGTTGAGCAGGTGGATCAGGCGTGCTCGCCAGGGGGTTCAGGCGGGTCTGGCAGGTGGTTTTGGTCTGTTCGTGGAGTGGTTCCGGCATCTCAGGCTCATGGTTCTGGCACGTCTGAGAGGTGGTTCTGGCCGGCCCGACAGGTTTTTCCATGGTGTCCGCCAAGT
This sequence comes from Equus przewalskii, assembly GCF_037783145.1. Classification (NCBI taxonomy): domain Eukaryota; kingdom Metazoa; phylum Chordata; class Mammalia; order Perissodactyla; family Equidae; genus Equus; species Equus przewalskii. The sequence goes on along the minus strand of NW_027228674.1, from coordinate 208,685 downwards.
GGTTCTGGCATAGCTGGCAGGTGATGTTGGCATGACCAGCAGGTGGTTCCAGCCAGCCCGGCAGGTGATTCCAAAGTGTTCACCAAATGGTTGTGCCGTAGCCGGAATGTGATTTTGGCGTGTCCAGCAGGTGGTTTTGGCGAGTCGAGCAGGTGGTTCTGGCGTGCTCGGCAGGTGCTTCCGGTGTCATTGGCATGTGGTTCCGGCATGTCTGAGAGGTGGTTCCGCCATGCCCGGCAGGTGATTCCGGAGTGTTTGCCAAGTGGTTCTGGCGTAGCCGGCAGGTGATTTTGCATGTCCGGCAATGGTTCCGGCGAGTCGAGCCTGTGGTTCCGGCATGTCTGGCAAGTGGATCCGGCATTACCGGCAGGTGATTCCGGAGTGTCCGGCATGTGGTTCTGGCACCTCTGAGAGGTGGTTCCGGCATGCCCGGCAGGTGATACCAGAGTGTCTGGCATTTGGTTCTGGCACATCTGAGAGGTGGTTCCGGAATGCCTGGCATGTGATTCCGGAGTGTCTGCCGAGTGGTTCTGGAGTAGCCGGCACGTGATTTTGGCATGTCCAGCAGGTGGTTCCAGCGAGCTCGGCAGGTGGTTCCGGCATGTCCGGAACATGGTTCTTGCACGTCTGAGAGATGGTTCCGGCATGCCCAGCAGGTGATTCCGAAGTGTTCACCAAATTGTTGTGGCGTAGCCGGAAGGTGATTTTGGCGTGTCCAGCACGTGGTTTTGGCGAGTCGAGCAGGTGGTTCTGGCGTGCTCGGCAGGTGCTTCCGGTGTCATTGGCATGTGGTTCCGGCATGTCTGAGAGGTGGTTCCGGCATGCCGCGCAGGTGGTTCCGGAGTGTCTGCCGAGTGGTTCTGGAGGCAGCCCGGCAGGTGATTCCGGAGTGTCCGGCATGTGGTTCTGGCACCTCTGAGAGGTGGTTCCGGCATGCCCGGCAGGTGATTCTGGAGTGTCCGGCATGTGGTTCTGGCACGTATGAGAGGTGGTTCCGGCATGCCCGACAGGTGATTCCGGAGTGTTCGCCAAGTGGTTCTGGCTTAGCCGGCAGGTCATTTTGCATGTCCAGCGGTGGTTCCGGCAAGTCGAGCCGGTGGTTCCAGCGTGTCCGGCAGGTGTTTCCGGTCTTTCCGGCAGGTGGTTCTGGCGTGACCGGCACGAGGTTCTGGCACGTCTGAGAGTTGGTTCCGGCATGCCCGACAGGTGATTCCGGAGTGTCCGCCACATGGTTCTGGCGTACCCGGCAGGTGATTTTGGCGTATCTGTCAGCTGTTTCTTGCAAGTCGAGCATTTGGCTCAGGCATGCTCAGCAGGTGCTTCCGGCGAGTCTGGCACGTGGTTCTGCTGTGTCTGAGAGCTGGTTCTGGCATGTCCGGCAGATGATTCCGGAGTGTCCACCAAGCGGTTGTGGCATACCCGGCAGGTGATTTTAGCGTGTCAGGTAGGTGGTTCCAGCGAGTCGAGTAGGTGGTTCCGGCGTGCTCGGCAGGTGGTTCAGGCGGGTCTGGCAGGTGGTTTTGGTCTGTTCGGGGTGTGGTTCCGGCATCTCAGGCACATGGTTCTGGCACGTCTGATAGGTGGTTCCGGCCGGCCCGACAGGTGTTTCCATGTTGTACGCCAAGTGGTTCTGGCATAGATGGCAGGTGATGTTGGCGTGACCGGCAGGTGGTTCCAGCCAGCCCGGCAGGTGATTCCGAAGTGTTCACCAAATGGTTGTGGCGTAGCCGGCAGGTGATTTTGGCGTGTCCAGCATGTGGTTTTGGTGAGTCGAGCAGTTGGTTTTGGCTTGCTCGGCAGCTGCTTCCGGTGTCATTGGCATGTGGTTCCGGCATGTGTGAGAGGTGGTTTCGGCATGCCCGGCAGGTGGTTCCGAAGAGTTCACCAAATGGTTGTGGCATAGCCAGCAGTTGATTTTGGCATGTCAGGAAGGTGGTTCCGGCTAGTTGAGCAGGTGGATCAGGCGTGCTCGCCAGGTGGTTCAGGCGGGTATGGCAGGTGGTTTCGGTCTGTTCGGGGAGTGGTTCCGGCATCTCAGGCACATGGTTCTGGCACGTCTGAGAGGTGGTTCCGGCCGGCCGGAGAGGTCTTTCCGGAGTGTCCGCCAAATGGTTCTGGCATAGCTGAAAGGTGATTTTGGCATGACCAGCAGGTGGTTCCATCCAGCCCGGCAGGTGATTCCGGAGTGTCTGCCGTGTGGTTCTGGCGTAGCCGGCAGGTGATTTTGCGTGTCCAGCAGGTGGTTCCGGCGAGCTCGGCAGATGGTACCAGCGTGTCCGGAACATGGTTCTGGCGCGTCTGAGAGATGGTTCCGTCATGCCAGGCAGCTGATTCCGGAGTGTCCGGCATGTGGTTCTGGCACCTCTGAGAGGTGGTTCCGGCATGCCCGGCAGGTGGTTATGGAGTGTCCGGCATGTGGTTCTGGCACCTCTGAGAGGTGGTTCCGGCATGCCTGGCAGGTGGTTCCGGAGTGTCTGCCGAGTGGTTCTGGCATAGTCGGTAGGTGATTCTGGCGTGTCAAGCTGGTGGTTGTGGGCTGTGGATCAGGTGGTTCCGGCATACTCTGCAGGTGGTACCGGCGTGTCCGGAACTTGGTTCTGGCAAGTCTGAGAGGCGGTTCCGGCATGCCCCACAGGTGATTCCGGAGTGTTCGCCAAGTGGTTCTGGCATAGCCGGCAGGTCATTTTGCATGTCCGGCGGTCGTTCCGGCGAGTCGAGCCGGTGGTACCGGCGTTTCCGGCAGGTGGTTCTGGCGTGACCTGCACGAGGTTCTGGCACGTCTGAGAGTTGGTTCCGGCATGCCCGACACGTGATTCCGGAGTGTCTGCCACGTGGTTCTGGCGTACCCGGCAGGTGATTTTGGCGTGTCTGGCAGGTGTCTCTTGCAAGTCGAGCATTTGGCTCAGACATGCTCAGCAGGTGCTTCCGGCGTGTCTGGCACGTGGTTCTGGTGTGTCTGAGAGCTGGTTCTGGCATGTCCGGCAGATGATTCCGGAGTGTCCACCAAGTGATTGCGGCATACCCGACAGGTGATTTTAGCGTGTCAGGTAGGTGGTTCCAGCGAGTCGACTAGGTGGTTCCGGCGTGCTCGGCAGGTGGTTCAGGCGGGTCTGGCAGGTGGTTTCGGTCTGTTCGGGGTGTGGTTCCGGCATCTCAGGCACATGGTTCCTGGCACGTCTGATAGGTGGTTCCGGCCGGCCCGACAGGTGTTTCCATGGTGTCCGCCAATTGGTTCTGGCATAGCTGGCAGGTTATGTTGTCGTGACCCGCAGGTGGTTCCAGCCAGCCCGGCAGGTGATTCCGAAGTGTTCACCAAATGGTTGTGGCGTAGCCGGAAGGTGATTTTGACGTGTCCAGCAGGTGGTTTTGGCGAGTCGAGCAGGTGGTTCTGGCGTGCTCGGCAGGTGCTTCCGGTGTCATTGGCATGTGGTTCTGGCACCTCTGAGAGGTGGTTCCGGCATGCCCGGAGGGGATACCGGAGTGTTCGCCAAGTGGTTCTGGCGTAGCCGGCAGGTGATTTTGCATGTCCGGCAATGGTTCCGGCGAGTCTAGCCGGTGGTTCCGGAATGTCCGGCAGGTGGTTCCGGCATGTCCGGCTGGTGGTTCCGGCATGCCCGGCAGGTGATTCCGGAATGTCCGGCATGTGGTTCTGGCACCTCTGAGAGGTGGTTCCGGAATGCCTGGCATGTGATTCCGGAGTGTCTGCCGAGTGGTTCTGGCGTAGCCGGAAGGTGATTTTGGCGTGTCCAGCAGGTGGTTCCGGTGAGCTCGGCAGGTGGTTCCGGCGTGTCTGCCGAGTGGTTCTGGCGTAGTCGGCAGGTGATTCTGGCGTGTCCAGCAGGTGGTTCTGAGGAGTGGATCAGGTGGTTCCGGCATACTCTGCAGGTGGTACTGGCGTGTCCGGAACATGGTTCTGGCAAGTCTGAGAGGTGGTTCCGGCATGCCCGACAGGTGATTCCGGAGTGTTCGCCAAGTGGTTCTGGCGTAGCCGGCAGGTCATTTTGCATGTCCGGCGGTGGTTCTGGCGAGTCGAGCCGGTGGTTCTGGCGTGTCCGGCAGGTGGTTCTGGCGTGACCGGCACGAGGTTCTGGCACGTCTGAGAGTTGGTTCCGGCATGCCCGACAGGTGATTCCAGAGTGTCCGCCACGTGGTTCTGGTGTACCCGGCAAGTGATTTTGGCGTGTCTCGCAGGTGTTTCTTGCAAGTCGAGCATTTGGCTCAGGCATGCTCAGCACGTGCTTCCGGCATGTCTGGCACGTGGTTCTGGTGTGTCTGAGAGCTGGTTCCGGCACGCCCGACAAGTGATTCCGGAGCGTCCGCCAAGTGTTTCTGGCGTACCCGGCAGGTGATTTTGGCATGTCCGACAGGTGTTTCTTGAGAGTCGAGCAGGTGGCTCAGGCATGCTCAGCTGGTGCTTCCGGCGTCTCTGGCACGTGGTTCTGGTGTGTCTGAGAGCTGGTTCTGGCATGTCCGGCAGATGATTCCGGAGTGTCCACCAAGTGGTTCTGGTATACCTGGCAGGTGATTTGGCGTGTCAGGAAGGTGGTTCCGGCTAGTTGAGCAGGTGGATCAGGCGTGCTCGCCAAGGGGTTCAGGCGGGTCTGGCAGGTGGTTTCGGTCTGTTCGGGGAGTGGTTCCGGCATCTCAGGCACATGGTTCTGGCACGTCAGAGAGGTGGTTCCAGCAAGCCCGTCAGGTGATTCCGGAGTGTCTGCCGAGTGGTTCTGGCGTAGCCGGAAGGTGATTTTGGCGTGTCCAGCAGGTGGTTCCGGCGAGCTCGGCAGGTGGTTCCGGCGTGTCTGCCGAGTGGTTCTGGCGTAGTCGGCAGGTGATTCTGGCGTGTCCAGCAGGTGGTTCTGAGGAGTGAATCAGGTGGTTCCGGCATACTCTGCAGGTGGTACTGGCGTGTCCGGAACATGGTTCTGGCAAGTCTGAGAGGTGGTTCCGGCATGCCCGACAGGTGATTCCGGAGTGTCCGCCAAGTGGTTCGGGCGTAGCCGGCAGGTCATTTTGCATGTCCGGCGGTGGTTCTGGCGAGTCGAGCCGGTGGTTCTGGCGTGTCCGGCAGGTGGTTCTGGCGTGACCGGCACGAGGTTCTGGCACGTCTGAGAGTTGGTTCCGGCATGCCCGACAGGTGATTCCGGAGTGTCCGCCACGTGGTTCTGGCGTAGCCGGCAAGTGATTTTGGCGTGTCTCGCAGGTGTTTCTTGCAAGTCGAGCATTTGGCTCAGGCATGCTCAGCACGTGCTTCCGGCATGTCTGGCACGTGGTTCTGGTGTGTCTGAGAGCTGGTTCCGGCACGCCCGACAAGTGATTCCGGAGCGTCCGCCAAGTGTTTCTGGCGTACCCGGCAGGTGATTTTGGCATGTCCAACAGGTGTTTCTTGAGAGTCGAGCAGGTGGCTCAGGCATGCTCAGCTGGTGCTTCCGGCGTCTCTGGCACGTGGTTCTGGTGTGTCTGAGAGCTGGTTCTGGCATGTCCTGCAGATGATTCCGGAGTGTCCACCAAGTGGTTCTGGTATACCTGGCAGGTGATTTGGCGTGTCAGGAAGGTGGTTCCGGCTAGTTGAGCAGGTGGATCAGGCGTGCTCGCCAGGGGGTTCAGGCGGGTCTGGCAGGTGGTTTCGGTCTGTTCGGGGAGTGGTTCCGGCATCTCAGGCACTTGGTTCTGGCACGTCTGAGAGGTGGTTCCGGCCGGCCAGAGAGGTGTTTCCGGAGTGTCCGCCAAGTGGTTCTCGCGTAGGTGAGAGGTGATGTTCGCGTGACCAGCAGGTGGTTCCAGCCAGCCCAGCAGGTGATTCCGGAGTGTCTGACATGTGGTTCTGGCGTAGCTGGCAGGTGATTTTGGCGTGTCCAGCAGGTGGTTCCGGAGAGCTCGGCAGGAGGTACCAGCGTGTCCGGAACATGGTTCTGGCACGTCTTAGAAATGGTTCCGGAATGCCAGGCAGGTGATTCCGGAGTGTCCGGCATGTGGTTCTTGCACCTCTGAGAGGTGGTTCCGGCATGCCTGGCAGGTGATTCCGGAGTGTCCGGCATGTGGTTCTGGCACCTCTGAGAGGTGGGTCCGGCATGCACGGCAGGTGGTTCCGGAGTGTCCGGCATGTGGTTCCGGCACCTCTGAGAGGTGGTTCCGGCATGCCCGGCAGGTGATACCGGAGTGTTCGCCAAGTGGTTCTGGCGTAGTCGGCAGGTGATTCTGGCGTGTCCAGCAGGTGGTTCTGGGGTGTTGATCAGGTGGTTCCGGCATACTCTGCAGGTGGTACCGGCGTGTCAAGAACATGGTTCTGGCAAGTCTGAGAGGTGGTTCCGGCATGCCCGACAGGTGATTCCGGAGTGTTCGCCAAATGGTTCTGGCGTAGCCGGCAGGTCATTTTGCATGTCCGGCGGTGGTTCCGGCGAGTCGAGCCCGTGGTTCCGGCCTGTCCGGCAGGTGGTTCTGGCGTGACCGGCACGAGGTTCTGGCACGTCTGAGAGTTGGTTCCGGCATGCCCGACAGTTGATTCCGGAGTGTCCGCCAAGTGGTTCTGGCGTACCCGGCAGGTGATTTTGGCGTGTCTGGCAGGTGTTTCTTACTAGTCGAGCATTTGGCTCAGGCATGCTCAGCAGGTGCTTCCGGCGTGTCTGGCACGTGGTTCTGGTGTGTCTGAGAGCTGGTTCTGGCATGTCCTGCAGATGATTCCGGAGTGTCCACCAAGTGGTTGTGGCATACCCGGCAGGTGATTTTCGCGTGTCAGGTAGTTGGTTCCGGCTAGTTGAGCAGGTGGATCAGGCGTGCTCGCCAGGGGGTTCAGGCGGGTCTTGCAGGTGGTTTCGGTCTGTTCGGGGAGTGGTTCCGGCATCTCAGGCTCATGGTTCTGGCACGTCTGAGAGCTGCTTCCGGCCGGCCGGAGAGGTGTTTCCTGAGTGTCCGCCAAGTATTTCTGGCCTAGCTGAAAGGTGATGTTGGCGTGACCGGCAGGTGATTCCAGGCAGCCCGGCAGGTGATTCCTGAGTGTCTGCCGTGTGGTTCAGGCGTAGCTGGCAGGTGATTTTGGCGTGTCCAGCAGGTGGTTCTGGCGAGCTCAGCAGGTGGTACCAGTGTGTCCGGAACATGGTTCTGGCACGTCTGAGAGATGGTTCTGGCATGCCAGGCAGGCGATTCCGGAGAGTCCGGCATGTGGTTCTGGCACCTCTGAGAGGTGGTTCCGGCATGCCCGGCAGGTGATTCCGGAGTGTCCAGCATGTGGTTCTGGCACCTCTGAGAGGTGGTTCCGGCATGCCCGGCAGGTGATACCGGAGTGTCCGACATTTGGTTCTGGCACTTCTGAGAGGTGGTTCCGGAATGCCTGGCCTGTGATTCCGGAGTGTCTGCCGAGTGGTTCTGGCGTAGCCGGCAGTTGATTTTGGCGTGTCCACTAGGTGGTTCTGGGGAGTGGATCAGCTGGTTCCGGCATACTCGGCAGGTGGTACCGGCGTGTCCAGAACATGGTTCTGGCAAGTCTGAGAGGTGGTTCCGGCACGCCCGACAGGTGATTCCGGAGCGTCCGCCAAGTGTTTCTGGCGTACTCGGCAGGTGATTTTCGCCTGTCTGACAGGTGTATCTTGCGAGTCGAACAGGTGGCTGAGGCATGCTCAGCAGGTGCTTCCGGCGTCTCTGGCACGTGTTTCTGGTGTGTCTGAGAGCTGGTTCTGGCATCTCCGGCAGATGATTCCGGAGCGTCCACCAAGTGGTTGTTGTATACCTGGCAGGTGATTTTGGCGTGTCAGGAAGTTGGTTCCGGCTAGTTGAGCAGGTGGATCAGGCGTGCTCGCCAGGGGGTTCAGGCGGGTCTGGCAGGTGGTTTTGGTCTGTTCGTGGAGTGGTTCCGGCATCTCAGGCTCATGGTTCTGGCACGTCTGAGAGGTGGTTCTGGCCGGCCCGACAGGTTTTTCCATGGTGTCCGCCAAGTGGTTCTGGCATAGCTGGCAGGTGATGTTGGCATGACCAGCAGGTGGTTCCAGCCAGCCCGGCAGGTGATTCCGAAGTGTTCACCAAATGGTTGTGCCGTAGCTGGAATGTGATTTTGGCGTGTCCAGCAGGTGGTTTTGGCGAGTCGAGCAGGTGGTTCTGGAGTGCTCGGCAGGTGCTTCCGGTGTCATTGGCATGTGGTTCCGGCATGTCTGAGAGGTGGTTCCGCCATGCCCGGCAGGTGATTCCGGAGTGTTTGCCAAGTGGTTCTGGCGTAGCCGGCAGGTGATTTTGCATGTACGGCAATGGTTCCGGCGAGTCGAGCCTGTGGTTCCGGCATGTCTGGCAAGTGGATCCGGCATTACCGGCAGGTGATTCCGGAGTGTCCGGCATGTGGTTCTGGCACCTCTGAGAGGTGGTTCCGGCATGCCCGGCAGGTGATACCAGAGTGTCTGGCATTTGGTTCTGGCACATCTGAGAGGTGGTTCCGGAATGCCTGGCATGTGATTCCGGAGTGTCTGCCGAGTGGTTCTGGAGTAGCCGGCACGTGATTTTGGCATGTCCAGCAGGTGGTTCCATCGAGCTCGGCAGGTGGTTCCGGCATGTCCGGAACATGGTTCTTGCACGTCTGAGAGATGGTTCCGGCATGCCCAGCAGGTGATTCCGAAGTGTTCACCAAATTGTTGTGGCGTAGCCGGAAGGTGATTTTGGCGTGTCCAGCACGTGGTTTTGGCGAGTCGAGCAGGTGGTTCTGGCGTGCTCGGCAGGTGCTTCCGGTGTCATTGGCATGTGGTTCCGGCATGTCTGAGAGGTGGTTCCGGCATGCCCGGCAGGTGATACCGGAGTGTCCGACATTTGGTTCTGGCACTTCTGAGAGGTGGTTCCGGAATGCCTGGCCTGTGATTCCGGAGTGTCTGCCGAGTGGTTCTGGCGTAGCCGGCAGTTGATTTTGGCGTGTCCACTAGGTGGTTCTGGGGAGTGGATCAGCTGGTTCCGGCATACTCGGCAGGTGGTACCGGCGTGTCCAGAACATGGTTCTGGCAAGTCTGAGAGGTGGTTCCGGCACGCCCGACAGGTGATTCCGGAGCGTCCGCCAAGTGTTTCTGGCGTACTCGGCAGGTGATTTTCGCCTGTCTGACAGGTGTATCTTGCGAGTCGAACAGGTGGCTGAGGCATGCTCAGCAGGTGCTTCCGGCGTCTCTGGCACGTGTTTCTGGTGTGTCTGAGAGCTGGTTCTGGCATCTCCGGCAGATGATTCCGGAGCGTCCACCAAGTGGTTGTTGTATACCTGGCAGGTGATTTTGGCGTGTCAGGAAGTTGGTTCCGGCTAGTTGAGCAGGTGGATCAGGCGTGCTCGCCAGGGGGTTCAGGCGGGTCTGGCAGGTGGTTTTGGTCTGTTCGTGGAGTGGTTCCGGCATCTCAGGCTCATGGTTCTGGCACGTCTGAGAGGTGGTTCTGGCCGGCCCGACAGGTTTTTCCATGGTGTCCGCCAAGTGGTTCTGGCATAGCTGGCAGGTGATGTTGGCATGACCAGCAGGTGGTTCCAGCCAGCCCGGCAGGTGATTCCGAAGTGTTCACCAAATGGTTGTGCCGTAGCCGGAATGTGATTTTGGCGTGTCCAGCAGGTGGTTTTGGCGAGTCGAGCAGGTGGTTCTGGAGTGCTCGGCAGGTGCTTCCGGTGTCATTGGCATGTGGTTCCGGCATGTCTGAGAGGTGGTTCCGCCATGCCCGGCAGGTGATTCCGGAGTGTTTGCCAAGTGGTTCTGGCGTAGCCGGCAGGTGATTTTGCATGTACGGCAATGGTTCCGGCGAGTCGAGCCTGTGGTTCCGGCATGTCTGGCAAGTGGATCCGGCATTACCGGCAGGTGATTCCGGAGTGTCCGGCATGTGGTTCTGGCACCTCTGAGAGGTGGTTCCGGCATGCCCGGCAGGTGATACCAGAGTGTCTGGCATTTGGTTCTGGCACATCTGAGAGGTGGTTCCGGAATGCCTGGCATGTGATTCCGGAGTGTCTGCCGAGTGGTTCTGGAGTAGCCGGCACGTGATTTTGGCATGTCCAGCAGGTGGTTCCAGCGAGCTCGGCAGGTGGTTCCGGCATGTCCGGAACATGGTTCTTGCACGTCTGAGAGATGGTTCCGGCATGCCCAGCAGGTGATTCCGAAGTGTTCACCAAATTGTTGTGGCGTAGCCGGAAGGTGATTTTGGCGTGTCCAGCACGTGGTTTTGGCGAGTCGAGCAGGTGGTTCTGGCGTGCTCGGCAGGTGCTTCCGGTGTCATTGGCATGTGGTTCCGGCATGTCTGAGAGGTGGTTCCGGCATGCCGCGCAGGTGGTTCCGGAGTGTCTGCCGAGTGGTTCTGGAGGCAGCCCGGCAGGTGATTCCGGAGTGTCCGGCATGTGGTTCTGGCACCTCTGAGAGGTGGTTCCGGCATGCCCGGCAGGTGATTCTGGAGTGTCCGGCATGTGGTTCTGGCACGTATGAGAGGTGGTTCCGGCATGCCCGACAGGTGATTCCGGAGTGTTCGCCAAGTGGTTCTGGCTTAGCCGGCAGGTCATTTTGCATGTCCAGCGGTGGTTCCGGCAAGTCGAGCCGGTGGTTCCAGCGTGTCCGGCAGGTGTTTCCGGTCTTTCCGGCAGGTGGTTCTGGCGTGACCGGCACGAGGTTCTGGCACGTCTGAGAGTTGGTTCCGGCATGCCCGACAGGTGATTCCGGAGTGTCCGCCACATGGTTCTGGCGTACCCGGCAGGTGATTTTGGCGTATCTGTCAGGTGTTTCTTGCAAGTCGAGCATTTGGCTCAGGCATGCTCAGCAGGTGCTTCCGGCGAGTCTGGCACGTGGTTCTGCTGTGTCTGAGAGCTGGTTCTGGCATGTCCGGCAGATGATTCCGGAGTGTCCACCAAGCGGTTGTGGCATACCCGGCAGGTGATTTTAGCGTGTCAGGTAGGTGGTTCCAGCGAGTCGAGTAGGTGGTTCCGGCGTGCTCGGCAGGTGGTTCAGGCGGGTCTGGCAGGTGGTTTCGGTCTGTTCGGGGTGTGGTTCCGGCATCTCAGGCACATGGTTCTGGCACGTCTGATAGGTGGTTCCGGCCGGCCCGACAGGTGTTTCCATGTTGTACGCCAAGTGGTTCTGGCATAGATGGCAGGTGATGTTGGCGTGACCGGCAGGTGGTTCCAGCCAGCCCGGCAGGTGATTCCGAAGTGTTCACCAAATGGTGGTGGCGTAGCCGGCAGGTGATTTTGGCGTGTCCAGCATGTGGTTTTGGTGAGTCGAGCAGTTGGTTTTGGCTTGCTCGGCAGCTGCTTCCGGTGTCATTGGCATGTGGTTCCGGCATGTGTGAGAGGTGGTTTCGGCATGCCCGGCAGGTGGTTCCGAAGAGTTCACCAAATGGTTGTGGCATAGCCAGCAGTTGATTTTGGCATGTCAGGAAGGTGGTTCCGGCTAGTTGAGCAGGTGGATCAGGCGTGCTCGCCAGGTGGTTCAGGCGGGTATGGCAGGTGGTTTCGGTCTGTTCGGGGAGTGGTTCCGGCATCTCAGGCACATGGTTCTGGCACGTCTGAGAGGTGGTTCCGGCCGGCCGGAGAGGTCTTTCCGGAGTGTCCGCCAAATGGTTCTGGCATAGCTGAAAGGTGATTTTGGCATGACCAGCAGGTGGTTCCATCCAGCCCGGCAGGTGATTCCGGAGTGTCTGCCGTGTGGTTCTGGCGTAGCCGGCAGGTGATTTTGCGTGTCCAGCAGGTGGTTCCGGCGAGCTCGGCAGGTGGTACCAGCGTGTCCGGAACATGGTTCTGGCGCGTCTGAGAGATGGTTCCGTCATGCCAGGCAGGTGATTCCGGAGTGTCCGGCATGTGGTTCTGGCACCTCTGAGAGGTGGTTCCGGCATGCCCGGCAGGTGGTTATGGAGTGTCCGGCATGTGGTTCTGGCACCTCTGAGAGGTTGTTCCGGCATGCCTGGCAGGTGGTTCCGGAGTGTCTGCCGAGTGGTTCTGGCATAGTCGGTAGGTGATTCTGGCGTGTCAAGCTGGTGGTTGTGGGCTGTGGATCAGGTGGTTCCGGCATACTCTGCAGGTGGTACCGGCGTGTCCGGAACTTGGTTCTGGCAAGTCTGAGAGGCGGTTCCGGCATGCCCCACAGGTGATTCCGGAGTGTTCGCCAAGTGGTTCTGGCATAGCCGGCAGGTCATTTTGCATGTCCGGCGGTCGTTCCGGCGAGTCGAGCCGGTGGTACCGGCGTTTCCGGCAGGTGGTTCTGGCGTGACCTGCACGAGGTTCTGGCACGTCTGAGAGTTGGTTCCGGCATGCCCGACACGTGATTCCGGAGTGTCTGCCACGTGGTTCTGGCGTACCCGGCAGGTGATTTTGGCGTGTCTGGCAGGTGTCTCTTGCATGTCGAGCATTTGGCTCAGACATGCTCAGCAGGTGCTTCCGGCGTGTCTGGCACGTGGTTCTGGTGTGTCTGAGAGCTGGTTCTGGCATGTCCAGCAGATGATTCCGGAGTGTCCACCAAGTGATTGCGGCATACCCGACAGGTGATTTTAGCGTGTCAGGTAGGTGGTTCCAGCGAGTCGACTAGGTGGTTCCGGCGTGCTCGGCAGGTGGTTCAGGCGGGTCTGGCAGGTGGTTTCGGTCTGTTCGGGGTGTGGTTCCGGCATCTCAGGCACATGGTTCCTGGCACGTCTGATAGGTGGTTCCGGCCGGCCCGACAGGTGTTTCCATGGTGTCCGCCAATTGGTTCTGGCATAGCTGGCAGGTTATGTTGTCGTGACCCGCAGGTGGTTCCAGCCAGCCCGGCAGGTGATTCCGAAGTGTTCACCAAATGGTTGTGGCGTAGCCGGAAGGTGATTTTGACGTGTCCAGCAGGTGGTTTTGGCGAGTCGAGCAGGTGGTTCTGGCGTGCTCGGCAGGTGCTTCCGGTGTCATTGGCATGTGGTTCTGGCACCTCTGAGAGGTGGTTCCGGCATGCCCGGAGGGGATACCGGAGTGTTCGCCAAGTGGTTCTGGCGTAGCCGGCAGGTGATTTTGCATGTCCGGCAATGGTTCCGGCGAGTCTAGCCGGTGGTTCCGGAATGTCCGGCAGGTGGTTCCGGCACGTCCGGCTGGTGGTTCCGGCATGCCCGGCAGGTGATTCCGGAATGTCCGGCATGTGGTTCTGGCACCTCTGAGAGGTGGTTCCGGAATGCCTGGCATGTGATTCCGGAGTGTCTGCCGAGTGGTTCTGGCATAGCCGGAAGGTGATTTTGGCGTGTCCAGCAGGTGGTTCCGGTGAGCTCGGCAGGTGGTTCCGGCGTGTCTGCCGAGTGGTTCTGGCGTAGTCGGCAGGTGATTCTGGCGTGTCCAGCAGGTGGTTCTGAGGAGTGGATCAGGTGGTTCCGGCATACTCTGCAGGTGGTACTGGCGTGTCCGGAACATGGTTCTGGCAAGTCTGAGAGGTGGTTCCGGCATGCCCGACAGGTGATTCCGGAGTGTTCGCCAAGTGGTTCTGGCGTAGCCGGCAGGTCATTTTGCATGTCCGGCGGTGGTTCTGGCGAGTCGAGCCGGTGGTTCTGGCGTGTCCGGCAGGTGGTTCTGGCGTGACCGGCACGAGGTTCTGGCACGTCTGAGAGTTGGTTCCGGCATGCCCGACAGGTGATTCCAGAGTGTCCGCCACGTGGTTCTGGTGTACCCGGCAAGTGATTTTGGCGTGTCTCGCAGGTGTTTCTTGCAAGTCGAGCATTTGGCTCAGGCATGCTCAGCACGTGCTTCCGGCATGTCTGGCACGTGGTTCTGGTGTGTCTGAGAGCTGGTTCCGGCACGCCCGACAAGTGATTCCGGAGCGTCCGCCAAGTGTTTCTGGCGTACCCGGCAGGTGATTTTGGCATGTCCGACAGGTGTTTCTTGAGAGTCGAGCAGGTGGCTCAGGCATGCTCAGCTGGTGCTTCCGGCGTCTCTGGCACGTGGTTCTGGTGTGTCTGAGAGCTGGTTCTGGCATGTCCGGCAGATGATTCCGGAGTGTCCACCAAGTGGTTCTGGTATACCTGGCAGGTGATTTGGCGTGTCAGGAAGGTGGTTCCGGCTAGTTGAGCAGGTGGATCAGGCGTGCTCGCCAAGGGGTTCAGGCGGGTCTGGCAGGTGGTTTCGGTCTGTTCGGGGAGTGGTTCCGGCATCTCAGGCACATGGTTCTGGCACGTCAGAGAGGTGGTTCCAGCAAGCCCGTCAGGTGATTCCGGAGTGTCTGCCGAGTGGTTCTGGCGTAGCCGGAAGGTGATTTTGGCGTGTCCAGCAGGTGGTTCCGGCGAGCTCGGCAGGTGGTTCCGGCGTGTCTGCCGAGTGGTTCTGGCGTAGTCGGCAGGTGATTCTGGCGTGTCCAGCAGGTGGTTCTGAGGAGTGAATCAGGTGGTTCCGGCATACTCTGCAGGTGGTACTGGCGTGTCCGGAACATGGTTCTGGCAAGTCTGAGAGGTGGTTCCGGCATGCCCGACAGGTGATTCCGCAGTGTCCGCCAAGTGGTTCGGACGTAGCCGGCAGGTCATTTTGCATGTCCGGCGGTGGTTCTGGCGAGTCGAGCCGGTGGTTCTGGCGTGTCCGGCAGGTGGTTCTGGCGTGACCGGCACGAGGTTCTGGCACGTCTGAGATTTGGTTCCGGCATGCCCGACAGGTGATTCCGGAGTGTCCGCCACGTGGTTCTGGCGTAGCCGGCAAGTGATTTTGGCGTGTCTCGCAGGTGTTTCTTGCAAGTCGAGCATTTGGCTCAGGCATGCTCAGCACGTGCTTCCGGCATGTCTGGCACGTGGTTCTGGTGTGTCTGAGAGCTGGTTCCGGCACGCCCGACAAGTGATTCCGGAGCGTCCGCCAAGTGTTTCTGGCGTACCCGGCAGGTGATTTTGGCATGTCCGACAGGTGTTTCTTGAGAGTCGAGCAGGTGGCTCAGGCATGCTCAGCTGGTGCTTCCGGCGTCTCTGGCACGTGGTTCTGGTGTGTCTGAGAGCTGGTTCTGGCATGTCCTGCAGATGATTCCGGAGTGTCCACCAAGTGGTTCTGGTATACCTGGCAGGTGATTTGGCGTGTCAGGAAGGTGGTTCCGGCTAGTTGAGCAGGTGGATCAGGCGTGCTCGCCAGGGGGTTCAGGCGGGTCTGGCAGGTGGTTTCGGTCTGTTCGGGGAGTGGTTCCGGCATCTCAGGCACTTGGTTCTGGCACGTCTGAGAGGTGGTTCCGGCCGGCCAGAGAGGTGTTTCCGGAGTGTCCGCCAAGTGGTTCTCGCGTAGGTGAGAGGTGATGTTCGCGTGACCAGCAGGTGGTTCCAGCCAGCCCAGCAGGTGATTCCGGAGTGTCTGACATGTGGTTCTGGCGTAGCTGGCAGGTGATTTTGGCGTGTCCAGCAGGTGGTTCCGGAGAGCTCGGCAGGAGGTACCAGCGTGTCCGGAACATGGTTCTGGCACGTCTTAGAAATGGTTCCGGAATGCCAGGCAGGTGATTCCGGAGTGTCCGGCATGTGGTTCTTGCACCTCTGAGAGGTGGTTCCGGCATGCCTGGCAGGTGATTCCGGAGTGTCCGGCATGTGGTTCTGGCACCTCTGAGAGGTGGGTCCGGCATGCACGGCAGGTGGTTCCGGAGTGTCCGGCATGTGGTTCCGGCATGCCCGGCAGGTGATACCGGAGTGTTCGCCAAGTGGTTCTGGCGTAGCCGGCAGGTGATTTTGCATGTCCGGCAATGGTTCCCGCGAGTCGAGCCGGTGGTTCCAGAATGTCCGGCAGGTGGTTCCGGCATGTCCGGCAGGTGGTTCAGGCATGTCCAGCACGTGGTTCCAGCATGCCCGGCAGGTGATTCCGGAGTGTCCGGCATGTGGTTCTGGCACCTCTGAGAGGTGGTTCCGGCATGCCCGGCTGGTGGTTCCGGAGTGTCTGCCGAGTGCTTCTGGCGTAGTCGGCAGGTGATTGTGACGTGTCCAGCATGTGGTTCTGGGGAGTGGATCAGGTGGTTCCGCCATACTCGGCAGGTGTTACCGGCGTGTCCGGAACATGGTTCTGGCAAGTCGGAGAGGTGGTTCCGGCATGCCCGACAGGTGATTCCGGAGTGTTCGCCAAGTGGTTCTGGCGTAGCCGGCAGGTCATTTTGCATGTCCGGCGGTGGTTCTGGCGAGTCAAGCCGGTGGTTCCGGCGTGTCCGGCAGGTGTTTCCGGTTTGTCCGGCACGTGGTTCTGGCGTGTCCGGCACGAGGTTCTGGCATGTCTGAGAGTTGGTTCCGGCATGCCCGACAGGTGATTCCGGAGTGTGCGCCACGTGGTTCTGGCGTACCCGGCAGGTGATTTTGGCGTGTCTGGCAGGTGTTCCTTGCAAGTCAAGCATTGGCTCAGGCATGATCAGCAGGTGCTTCCTGCCTCTCCGGCCCGTGGTTCTGGTGTGTCTGAGAACTGGTTCTGGCATGTCCGGCAGATGATTCCGGAGTGTCCACCAAGTGGTTCTGGTATACCTGCCAGGTGAATTTGGCGTGTCAGGAAGGTGGTTCCGGCTAGTTGAGCAGGTGGATCATGTGTGCTCGCCGGGGGGTTCAGGCGGGTCTGGCAGGTGGTTTCGGTCTGTTTGGGGAGTGGTTCCGGCATCTCAGGCACATGGTTCTGGCACGTCTGAGAGGTGGTTGCGGCCGGCCCGACAGGTGTTTCGGAAGTGTCCGCCAAGTGGTTCTGGCGTAGCTGAAAGTTGATGTTGGCGTGACCGGCAGGTGGTTCCAGCCAGCCTGGCAGGTGATTCCGGAGTGTCTGCCGAGTGGTTCTGGCGTAGCCGGCAGGTGATTTTGGCGTGTCCAGCAGGTGGTTTTGGCGAGTCGAGCAGGTGGTTCTGGCGTGCTCGGCAGGTGCTTCCGGTGTCATTGGCATGTGGTTCCGGCATGTCTGAGAGGTGGTTCCGCCATGCCCGGCAGGTGATTCCGGAATGTTCGCCAAGTGGTTCTGGCATAGCCGGCAGGTGATTTTGCATGTCCGGCAATGGTTCCGGCGAGTCGAGCCGGTGGCTCCGGCATGTCCGGCAGGTGGTTCCGGCATGCCCGGCAGGTGATTCTGGAGTGTCTGGCATGTGGTTCTGGCACCTCTGAGAGGTGGTTCCGGCATGCCCGGCAGGTGATACCGGAGTGTCCAGCATTTGGTTCTGGCACCTGTGAGAGGTGGTTCCGGAATGCCCGGCATGTGATTCCGGAGTATCTGCCGAGTGGTTCTGGCGTAGCCGGCAGGTGGTTTTTGCGAGTCGAGCAGGTGGTTCTGGCGTGCTCGGCAGGTGCTTCCAGTGTCATTGCCATGTGTTTCCGGAATGTCTGAGAGGTGGTTCCGCCATGCCCGGCAGGTGATTCCGGAGTGTTCCACAAGTGGTTCTGGTTTAGCCGGCAGGTGATTTTGCATGTCCGGCAATGGTTCTGGCGAGTCGAGCCGGTGGTTCCGGCATGTCCGGCTGGTGATTCCGGCATGTACAGCAGGTGGTTCCGGCATGCCCGGCAGGTGATTCCGGAGTGTTCGGCATGTGGTTCTGGCACCTCAGAGAGGTGGTTCCGGAATGCCTGGCATGTGATTCCAGAGTGTCCGGCATTTGGTTCTGGCACCTCTGAGAGGTGGTTCCGGAATGCCAGGCATGTGATTCCGGAGTGTCTGCCGAGTGGTTCTGGCGTAGCCGGCAGTTGATTTTGGCGTGTCCACTATGTGGTTCTGGGGAGTAGATCAGCTGGTTCCGCCATACTCGGCAGGAGGTACCGGCGTGTTCGGAACATGGTTCTGGCAAGTCTGAGAGGTGGTTCCGGCATGCCCGACAGGTGATTCCGGACTGTTCGCCAAGTGGTTCTGGAATAGCCGGCAGGTCATTTTGCATATCCGGCGGTGGTTCCGGCGAGTCGAGCCGGTGGTTCCTGCGTGTCCGGCAGGTGGTTCTGGCATGACCGGCACGAGGTTCTGGCACGTCTGAGAGTTGCTTCCGGCATGCCCGAAAGGTGATTCCGGAGTGTCCGCCACGTGGTTCTGGCGTACACGGCAGGTGATTTTGGCATGTCTGGCAGGTGTTTCTTGCAAGTCGAGCATGTGGCTCAGGCATGCTCAGCAGGTGCTTCCGGCGTGTCTGGCAAGTGGTTCTGGTGTGTCTGAGAGCTGGTTCTGGCATGTCCGGCAGACGATTCCGGAGTGTCCACCAAGTGGTTGTGGCATACCCGGCAGGTGATTTTAGCGTGTCAGGTAGGTGGTTCCAGCGAGTCGAGTAGGTGGTTCCGGCGTGCTCGGCAGGTGGTTCAGGCGGGTCTGGCAGGTGGTTTCGGTCTGTTCGGGGAGTGGTTCCGGCATCTCAGGCACATGGTTCTGGCACGTCTGAGAGCTGGTTCCGGCACGCCCGACAAGTGATTCCGGAGCGTCCGCCAAGTGTTTCTGGCGTACCCGGCAGGTGATTTTGGCATGTCCGACAGGTGTTTCTTGAGAGTCGAGCAGGTGGCTCAGGCATGCTCAGCTGGTGCTTCCGGCGTCTCTGGCACGTGGTTCTGGTGTGTCTGAGAGCTGGTTCTGGCATGTCCTGCAGATGATTCCGGAGTGTCCACCAAGTGGTTCTGGTATACCTGGCAGGTGATTTGGCGTGTCAGGAAGGTGGTTCCGGCTAGTTGAGCAGGTGGATCAGGCGTGCTCGCCAGGGGGTTCAGGCGGGTCTGGCAGGTGGTTTCGGTCTGTTCGGGGAGTGGTTCCGGCATCTCAGGCACTTGGTTCTGGCACGTCTGAGAGGTGGTTCCGGCCGGCCAGAGAGGTGTTTCCGGAGTGTCCGCCAAGTGGTTCTCGCGTAGGTGAGAGGTGATGTTCGCGTGACCAGCAGGTGGTTCCAGCCAGCCCAGCAGGTGATTCCGGAGTGTCTGACATGTGGTTCTGGCGTAGCTGGCAGGTGATTTTGGCGTGTCCAGCAGGTGGTTCCGGAGAGCTCGGCAGGAGGTACCAGCGTGTCCGGAACATGGTTCTGGCACGTCTTAGAAATGGTTCCGGAATGCCAGGCAGGTGATTCCGGAGTGTCCGGCATGTGGTTCTTGCACCTCTGAGAGGTGGTTCCGGCATGCCTGGCAGGTGATTCCGGAGTGTCCGGCATGTGGTTCTGGCACCTCTGAGAGGTGGGTCCGGCATGCACGGCAGGTGGTTCCGGAGTGTCCGGCATGTGGTTCCGGCATGCCCGGCAGGTGATACCGGAGTGTTCGCCAAGTGGTTCTGGCGTAGCCGGCAGGTGATTTTGCATGTCCGGCAATGGTTCCCGCGAGTCGAGCCGGTGGTTCCAGAATGTCCGGCAGGTGGTTCCGGCATGTCCGGCAGGTGGTTCAGGCATGTCCAGCACGTGGTTCCAGCATGCCCGGCAGGTGATTCCGGAGTGTCCGGCATGTGGTTCTGGCACCTCTGAGAGGTGGTTCCGGCATGCCCGGCTGGTGGTTCCGGAGTGTCTGCCGAGTGCTTCTGGCGTAGTCGGCAGGTGATTGTGACGTGTCCAGCATGTGGTTCTGGGGAGTGGATCAGGTGGTTCCGCCATACTCGGCAGGTGTTACCGGCGTGTCCGGAACATGGTTCTGGCAAGTCGGAGAGGTGGTTCCGGCATGCCCGACAGGTGATTCCGGAGTGTTCGCCAAGTGGTTCTGGCGTAGCCGGCAGGTCATTTTGCATGTCCGGCGGTGGTTCTGGCGAGTCAAGCCGGTGGTTCCGGCGTGTCCGGCAGGTGTTTCCGGTTTGTCCGGCACGTGGTTCTGGCGTGTCCGGCACGAGGTTCTGGCATGTCTGAGAGTTGGTTCCGGCATGCCCGACAGGTGATTCCGGAGTGTGCGCCACGTGGTTCTGGCGTACCCGGCAGGTGATTTTGGCGTGTCTGGCAGGTGTTCCTTGCAAGTCAAGCATTGGCTCAGGCATGATCAGCAGGTGCTTCCTGCCTCTCCGGCCCGTGGTTCTGGTGTGTCTGAGAACTGGTTCTGGCATGTCCGGCAGATGATTCCGGAGTGTCCACCAAGTGGTTCTGGTATACCTGCCAGGTGAATTTGGCGTGTCAGGAAGGTGGTTCCGGCTAGTTGAGCAGGTGGATCATGTGTGCTCGCCGGGGGGTTCAGGCGGGTCTGGCAGGTGGTTTCGGTCTGTTTGGGGAGTGGTTCCGGCATCTCAGGCACATGGTTCTGGCACGTCTGAGAGGTGGTTGCGGCCGGCCCGACAGGTGTTTCGGAAGTGTCCGCCAAGTGGTTCTGGCGTAGCTGAAAGTTGATGTTGGCGTGACCGGCAGGTGGTTCCAGCCAGCCTGGCAGGTGATTCCGGAGTGTCTGCCGAGTGGTTCTGGCGTAGCCGGCAGGTGATTTTGGCGTGTCCAGCAGGTGGTTTTGGCGAGTCGAGCAGGTGGTTCTGGCGTGCTCGGCAGGTGCTTCCGGTGTCATTGGCATGTGGTTCCGGCATGTCTGAGAGGTGGTTCCGCCATGCCCGGCAGGTGATTCCGGAATGTTCGCCAAGTGGTTCTGGCATAGCCGGCAGGTGATTTTGCATGTCCGGCAATGGTTCCGGCGAGTCGAGCCGGTGGCTCCGGCATGTCCGGCAGGTGGTTCCGGCATGCCCGGCAGGTGATTCTGGAGTGTCTGGCATGTGGTTCTGGCACCTCTGAGAGGTGGTTCCGGCATGCCCGGCAGGTGATACCGGAGTGTCCAGCATTTGGTTCTGGCACCTGTGAGAGGTGGTTCCGGAATGCCCGGCATGTGATTCCGGAGTATCTGCCGAGTGGTTCTGGCGTAGCCGGCAGGTGGTTTTTGCGAGTCGAGCAGGTGGTTCTGGCGTGCTCGGCAGGTGCTTCCAGTGTCATTGCCATGTGTTTCCGGAATGTCTGAGAGGTGGTTCCGCCATGCCCGGCAGGTGATTCCGGAGTGTTCCACAAGTGGTTCTGGTTTAGCCGGCAGGTGATTTTGCATGTCCGGCAATGGTTCTGGCGAGTCGAGCCGGTGGTTCCGGCATGTCCGGCTGGTGATTCCGGCATGTACAGCAGGTGGTTCCGGCATGCCCGGCAGGTGATTCCGGAGTGTTCGGCATGTGGTTCTGGCACCTCAGAGAGGTGGTTCCGGAATGCCTGGCATGTGATTCCAGAGTGTCCGGCATTTGGTTCTGGCACCTCTGAGAGGTGGTTCCGGAATGCCAGGCATGTGATTCCGGAGTGTCTGCCGAGTGGTTCTGGCGTAGCCGGCAGTTGATTTTGGCGTGTCCACTATGTGGTTCTGGGGAGTAGATCAGCTGGTTCCGCCATACTCGGCAGGAGGTACCGGCGTGTTCGGAACATGGTTCTGGCAAGTCTGAGAGGTGGTTCCGGCATGCCCGACAGGTGATTCCGGACTGTTCGCCAAGTGGTTCTGGAATAGCCGGCAGGTCATTTTGCATATCCGGCGGTGGTTCCGGCGAGTCGAGCCGGTGGTTCCTGCGTGTCCGGCAGGTGGTTCTGGCATGACCGGCACGAGGTTCTGGCACGTCTGAGAGTTGCTTCCGGCATGCCCGAAAGGTGATTCCGGAGTGTCCGCCACGTGGTTCTGGCGTACACGGCAGGTGATTTTGGCATGTCTGGCAGGTGTTTCTTGCAAGTCGAGCATGTGGCTCAGGCATGCTCAGCAGGTGCTTCCGGCGTGTCTGGCAAGTGGTTCTGGTGTGTCTGAGAGCTGGTTCTGGCATGTCCGGCAGACGATTCCGGAGTGTCCACCAAGTGGTTGTGGCATACCCGGCAGGTGATTTTAGCGTGTCAGGTAGGTGGTTCCAGCGAGTCGAGTAGGTGGTTCCGGCGTGCTCGGCAGGTGGTTCAGGCGGGTCTGGCAGGTGGTTTCGGTCTGTTCGGGGAGTGGTTCCGGCATCTCAGGCACATGGTTCTGGCACGTCTGAGGGGTGGTTCCGGCCGGCCCGACAGGTGTTTCCATGGTGTCTGCCAAGTGATTCTGGCATAGCTGGCAGGTGATGTTGGCGTGACCAGCAGGTGGTTCCAGCCAGCCCGGCAGGTGATTCCGAAGTGTTCACCAAATGGTTGTGGCGTAGCCGGCAGGTGATTTTGGCGTGTCCAGCAGGTGGTTTTGGCGAGTCGAGCAGGTGGTTCTGGCGTGCTCCCCAGGTGCTTCCGGTGTCATTGGCATGTGGTTCCGGCATGTCTGTGAGGTGCTTCCGCCATGCCCGGCAGGTGAATCCGGAGTGTTCCCCAAGTGGTTCTGGCATAGCCGGCAGGTGATTTTGCATGTCCGGCAATGGTTCCGGCGAGTCGAGCCGGTGGTTCCGGCATGTCCGGCAGGTGATTCCGGCATGTCCAGTAGGTGGTTCCGCCATGCCCGGCAGGTGATTCCGGAGTGTTCGCCAAGTGGTTCTGGCGTAGCTGGCAGGTGATATTGCATGTCCGGCAATGGTTCCGGCGAGTCGAGCCAGTTGTTCCGGAATATCCGGTAGGTGGTTCTGGCATGTCCGGCAGGTGGTTCCGGCATGTGCAGCACGTGGTTCCAGCATGCCCGGCAGGTGATACCGGAGTGTCCGGCATTTGGTTCTGGCACCTCTGAGAGGTGGTTCCGGAATGCCTGGCCTGTGATTCCAGAGTGTCTGCCGAGTGGTTCTGGCGTAGCCGGCAGTTGATTTTGGCGTGTCCACTAGGTGGTTCTGGGGAATGGATCAGCTGGTTCCGGCATACTCGGCAGGTGGTACCGGCGTGTCCAGAACATGGTTCTGGCAAGTCTGACCGGTGGTTCCGGCACTCCCGACAGGTGATTCCGGAGCGTCCGCAAAGTGTTTCTGGCGTACCCGGCAGGTGATATTCACCTGTCCGACAGGTGTATCTTGCGAGTCGAGCAGGTGGCTGAGGCATGCTCAGCTGGTGCTTCCGGCGTCTCTGGCACGTGGTTCTGGTGTGTCTGAGAGCTGGTTCTGGCATGTCCGGCAGATGATACTGGAGTGTCCACCAAGTGGTTCTTGTATACCTGGCAGGTGATTTTGGCATGTCAGGAAGTTGGTTCCGGCTAGTTGAGCAGGTGGATCAGGTGTGCTCGCCAGGGTGTTCAGGCGGGTCTGGCAGGTGGTTTCGGTCTGTTCGTGGAGTGGTTCCGGCATCTCATGCTCATGGTTCTGGCACGTCTGAGAGGTGGTTCAGGCCGGCCCGACAGGTGTTTGCATGGTGTCCGCCAAGTAGTTCTGTCATAGCTGGCAGGTGATGTTGGCGTGACCGGCAGGTGGTTCCAGCAAGCCCGGCAGGTGATTCCGAAGAGTTCACCAAATGGTTGTGGTGTCGCCAGCAGGTGATTTTGGCGTGTCCAGTGGGTGGTTTTGGCGAGTCGAGCAGGTGGTTCTCGCGTGCTCGGCAGGTGCTTCCGGTGTCATTGGCATGTGGTACCGGCATGTCTGAGAGGTGGTTCCGGCATGCCCGGTAGGTGGTTCCGGAGTGTCTGCCGAGTTGTTCTGGAGCCAGCCCGGCAGTTGATTCTGAAGAGTTCACCAAATGGTTGTGACGTAGCCGGCAGGTGATTTTGGCGTGTCAGGAAGGTGGTTCCGGCTAGTTGAGCAGGTGGATCAGGCGTGCTTGCCAGGGGGTTCAGGCGGGTCTGGCAGGTGGTTTCGGTCTGTTCGGGGAGTGGTTCCGGCATCTCAGGCACATGGTTCTGGCACGTCTGAGAGGTGCTTACGGCCGGCCGGAGAGGTGTTTCCGGAGTGTCCGCCAAGTGGTTCTGGCGTAGCTGAGAGGTGATGTTGACGTGACCGGCAGGTGGTTCCAGCCAGCCCGGCAGGTGATTCCTGAGTGTCTGCCGTGTGGTTCTGGCGTAGCCGGCAGGTGATTTTGGTGTGTCCAGCAGGTGGTTCCGGCGAGCTCGGCAGGTGGTACCAGCGTGTCCGGAACATGGTTCTGGCACGTCTGTGAGATGGTTCCGGCATGCCCAGCAGGTGATTCCGGAGTTTCCGGCATGTGGTTCTGGCACCTCTGAGAGGTGGTTCCGGCATGCCCGGCAGGTGGTTCCGGAGTGTCTGCCGAGTGGTTCTGGCGTAGTCGGCAGGTGATTCTGGCGTGTCCAGCAGGTGGTTCTGGGGAGTGGATCAGGTGGTTCCGGCGTACTCGGCAGGTGGTACCAGCGTGTCCGAAACATGGTTCTGGCAATTCTGAGAGGTGGTTCCGGCATGCCGAACAGGTGATTCCGGAGTGTGAGCAACGTGGTTCTGGCGTACCCGGCAGGTCATTTTGGCGTGCCTGGCAGGTGTTTCTTGCAACTCGAGCATGTGGCTCAGGCATGATCAGCAGGTGCTTCCGGCGTGTCCGGCACGTGGTTCTGGTGTGTCAGAGGGCTGGTTCTGGCATTTCTGGCAGATGATTCCGGAGTGTCCACCAAGTGGTTCTGGTAGACCTGGCAGGTGATTTTGGCGTGTCAGGATTGTGTTTCCGGCTAGTTGAGCAGGTGGATCAGGCGTGCTCGCCAGTGGGTTCAGGCGGGTCTGGCAGGTGGTTTCGGTCTGTTCGGGGAGTGGTTCCGGCATCTCAGGCACATGGTTCTGGCACGTCTGAGAGGTGTTTCCGGCCGGGTGGAGAGGTTTTTCCGGAGTGTCCGCCAAGTGGTTCTGGCGTAGCTGAAAGGTGATGTTGGCGTGACCGGCAGGTGGTTCCAGCCAGCCCGGCAGGTGATTCCGGAGTGTCTGCCGTGTGGTTCTGGCGTAGCTGGCAGGTGATTTTGGCGTGTCCAGCAGGTGGTTCCGGCGAGCTCGGCAGTTGGTACCAGCGTGTCCAGAACATGGTTCTGGCACGTCTGAGATATGGTTCCGGCATGCCCGGCAGGTGATTCCGGAGTGTCCGGCATGTTGTTCTGGCACCTCTGAGAGGTGGTACCGGCATGCCCGGCAGGTGGTTCCGGAGTGTCTGCCGAGTGGTTCTGGCGTAGTCGGCAGGTGATTCTGGCGTGTCCAGCATGTGGTTCTTGGGAGTGGATCAGGTGGTACCGGCGTGTCCGCAACATGGTTCTGGCAAGTCTGAGAGGTGGTTCCGGCATGCCCGACAGGTGATTCCGGAGTGTTCGCCAAGTGGTTCTTGCGTAGCCGGCAGGTCATTTTGCATGTCCGGCGTTGGTTCTGGCGAGTCAAGCCGCTGGTTCCGGCGTGTCTGGCAGGTGTTACCGGTCTGTCCGGCACGTGGTTCTGGCGTGTCCGGCACGAGGTTCTGGCACGTCTCAGAGTTGGTTCCGGCATGCCCGACAGGAGATGCCGGAGTGTGAGCCACGTGGTTCTGGCGTACCCAGCAGGTGATTTTGGCGTGTCTGGCAGGTGTTTCATGCAAGTCGAGCATGTGGCTCAGGCATGATCAGCAGGTGCTTCCGGCGTGTCCGGCACGTGGTTCTGGTGTGTCAGAGGGCTGGTTCTGGCATTTCTGGCAGATGATTCCTGAGTGTCCACCAAGTGGTTCTGGTAGACCTGGCAGGTGATTTTGGCGTGTCTGGAAGGTGGTTCCGGCTAGTTGAGCAGGTGGATCAGGCGTGCTCGCCAGGGGGTTCAGGCGGGTCTGGCAGGTGGTTTCGGTCTGTTCGGGGAGTGGTTCCGGCATCTCAGGCTCATGGTTCTGGCACGTCTGAGAGGTGGTTCCGGCCGGCCCTACAGGTGTTCCGGAGTGTCCGCCAAGTGGTTCTGGCATAGCTGAAAGGTGATGTTGGCGTGACCGGCAGGTGGTTCCAGCCAGCCCGGCAGGTGATTCCGGAGTGTCTGCCGAGTGGGTCTGGCGTAGCCGGCAGGTGATTTTGCAGTGTCCAGCAGGTGGTTCCGGCGAGCTCGGCAGGTGGTACCGGCGTGTCCGCAGCATGGTTCTGGCACGTCTGAGAGATGGTTCCGGCATGCCCGGCAGGTGACTCCGGAGTGTTCCCCAAGTGGTTCTGGCATAGCCAGCAGGTGATTTTGCATGTCCGGCAATGGTTCCGGCGAGTCGAGGCGGTGGTTCCGGCATGACCGGCAGGTGGTTCCGGCATGCCCGGCAGGTGATTCCGGAGTGTCCGGCATGTGGTTCTGGCACATCTGAGAGGTGGTTCCGGCATGCCCGGCAGGTGATACCGGAGTGTTCGCCAAGTGGTTCTGGCGTAGCTGGCAGGTGATTTTGCATGTCCGGTAATGGTTCCGGCGAGTCGAGCCGGTGGTTCCGGAATGTCCGGCAGGTGGTTCCGGCATTTCCGGCAGGTGGTTCCGGCATGTCCAGCACGTGGTTCCAGCATGCTCGGCAGGTGATTCCGGAGTGTCCCGCATGTGGTTCTGGCACCTCTGAGAGGTGGTTCCGGCATGCCCGGCAGGTGATACCGGAGTGTCCGGCATTTGGTTCTGGCACCTCTGAGAGGTGGTTCCGGAATGCCTGGCATGTGATTCCGGAGTGTCTGCCGAGTGGTTCTGGCGTAGCCGGCAGTTGATTTTGGCGTGTCCACTAGGTGGTTCTGGGGAGTGGATCAGCGGGTTCCGGCATGCTCGGCAGGTGGTACCGGCGTGTCCGGAACTTGGTTCTGGCAAGTCTGAGAGGTGGTTCCGGCATGCCCGACAGGTGATTCCGGAGTGTTCGCCAAGTGGTTCTGGCGTAGCCGACAGGTCATTGTGCATGTCCGGTGGTGGTTCCGGCGAGTCGAGCCGGTGGTTCCGGCGTGTCCAGCAGGTGTTTCCGGTCTGTCAGGCAGGTGGTTCTGGCGTGTCCGGCACGAGGTTCTGGCACGTCTGAGAGTTGGTTCCGGCATGCCCGACAGGTGATTACGGAGAGTTCTCCACGTGGTTCTGGCGTACCCGGCAGGTGACTTTGGCGTGTCTGGCTGGTGTTTCTTGCATGTCGAACATGTGGCTCAGGCATGATCAGCAGGTGCTTCCGGCGTGTCCGGCACTTGGTTCTGGTGTGTCAGAGGGCTGGTTCTGGCATTTCTGGCAGATGATTCCGGAGTGTCCACCAAGTGGTTCTGGTAGACATGGCAGGTGATTTTGGCGTTTCTGGAAGGTGGTTCCGGCTAGTTGAGCAGGTGGATCAGGCGTGCTCGCCAGGGGGTTCAGGCGGGTCTGGCAGGTGGTTTCGGTCTGTTCGGGGAGTGGTTCCGGCATCTCAGGCACATGGTTCAGGCACGTCTGAGAGCTGGTTCTGGCAGGCCCGACAGGTGTTTCTGGAGTGTCCGCCAAGTGGTTCTGGCGTAGCTGAAATGTGATGTTGGGGTGACCAGCAGGTGGTTCCAGCCAGCCCGGCAGGTGATTCCGGAGTGTCTGCCGAGTGGTTCTGGCAAAGCCGGCATGTGATTTTGGCGTGTCCAGCAGGTGGTTCCGGCGAGCTCGGAAGGTGATACCGGCGTGTCCGGAACATGGTTCTGGGACGTCTGAGAGATGGTTCCGGCATGCCCGGCAGGTGACTCCGGAGTGTCCGGCATGTGGTTCTGGCACCTCTGAGAGGTGGTTCTAGCCAGCCCGGCAGGTGATTCCGAAGTGTTCACCAAATGGTTGCGGCGTAGCCTGAAGGTGATTTTGGCGTGGCCAGCAGGTGGTTTTGGCGAGTCGAGCAGGTGGTTCTGGCGTGCTCGGCAGGTGCTTCCGGTGTCATTGGCATGTGGTTCCGGCATGTCTGAGAGGTGGTTCCGCCATGCCCGGCAGGTGATTCCGGAGTGTTCCCCAAGCGGTTCTGGCATACCCGGCAGGTGATTTCGCATGTCCGGCAATGGTTCCGGCGCGTCGAGCCGGTGGTTCCGGCATGTCTGGCAGGTGGTACCGGCATGCCCGGCAGGTGATTCCGGAGTGTCCGGCATGTGGTTCTGGCACCTCTGAGAGGTGGTTCCGGCATGCCCGGCAGGTGATACCGGAGTGTCCGGCATTTGGTTCTGGCACCTCTGAGAGGTGGTTCCGGAATGCCTGGCATGTGATTCCGGAGTGTCTGCCGAGTGGTTCTGGCGTAGCCGGCAGTTGATTTTGGCGTGTCCACTAGGTGGTTCTGGTGAGTGGATCAGCTGGTTCCGGCATACTCGGCAGGTGGTACCGGCGTGTCCAGAACATGGTTCTGGCAAGTCTGAGAGGTGGTTCCGGCACGCCCGACAGGTGATTCCGGAGCGTCCGCCAAGTGTTTCTGGCGTACCCGGCAGGTGATTTTCGCCTGTCTGACAGGTGTATCTTGCGAGTCGAGCAGGTGGCTGAGGCATGCTGAGCTGGTGCTTCCGGCATCTCTGGCACATGGTTCGGGTGTGTCTGAGAGCTGGTTCTGGCATCTCTGGCAGATGATTCCGGAGTGTCCACCAAGTGGTTCTTGTATACCTGGCAGGTGATTTTGGCGTGTCAGGAAGTTGGTTCCGGCTAGTTGAGCAGGTGGATCAGGCGTGCTCGCCAGGGCGTTCAGGCGGGTCTGGCAGGTGGTTTCGGTCCGTTCTGGGAGTGGTTCTGGCATCTCAGGCTCATGGTTCTGGCACGTCTGAGAGGTGGTTCCTGCCTGTCCGACAGGTGTTTCCATGGTGTCCGCCTAGTCTTTCTGGCATAGCTGGCAGGTGATGTTGGCGTGACCAGCAGGTGGTTCCAGCAAGCCCGGCAGGTGATTCCGAAGAGTTCACCAAATGGTTGTGGCGTAGCCGGCAGGTGATTTTGGCGTGTCCAGCAGGTGGTTTTGGCGAGTCGAGCAGGTGGTTCTGGAGTGCTCGGCAGGTGCTTCCGGTGTCATTGGCATGTGGTTCCGGCATGTCTGAGAGGTGGTTCCGGCATGCCCGGCAGGTGGTTCCGGAGAGTCTGCCGAGTGGTTCTGGAGCCTGCCCAGCAGGTGATTCCGAAGAGTTCACCAAATGGTTGTGGCGTAGCCGTCAGGTTATTTTGGCGTGTCAGGAAGGTGGTTCTGGCTAGTTGAGCAGGTGGATCAGGCGTGCTCGCCAGTGGGTTCAGGCGGGTCTGGCAGGTGGTTTCGGTCTGTTCGGGGAGTGGTTCCGGCATCTCAGGCACATGGTTCTGGCACGTCTGAGAGGTGTTTCCGGCCGGGTGGAGAGGTGTTTCCGGAGTGTCCCCCAAGTGGTTCTGGCGTAGCTGAAAGGTGATGTTGGCGTGACCGGCAGGTGGTTCCAGCCAGCCCGGCAGGTGATTCCGGAGTGTCTGCCGTGTGGTTCTGGCGTAGCCGGCAGTTGATTTTGGCGTGTCCACTATGTGGTTCTGGGGAGTGGATCAGCTATTAACGGCATACTCGGCAGGTGGTACTGGCGTGTCCAGAACATGGTTCTGGCAAGTCTGAGAGGTGGTTCTGGCATGCCCGGCAGGTGATTCTGGAGTGTTCGCCAAGTGCTTCTGGCGTAGCCGACATGTCATTTTGCATGTCCGGCGGTGGTTCCGGCGAGTCGAGCCGGTGGTGCTGGCGTGTCCAGCAGGTGTTTCTGGTCTGTCCGGCAGGTGGTACAGGCATGTCCGGCACGAGGTTCTGGCTCGTCTTAGAGTTGGGTCCGGCATGCCCGAAAGGTGATTCCGGATTGTCCGCCACGTGGTTCTGGCGTACCCGGCAGGTGATTTTGGCGTGTCTGGCAGGTGTTTCTGGCAATTCGAGCATTTGGCTCAGGCATGATCATCAGGTGCTTCCGGAGTGTCTGGCACGTGGTTCTTGTGTGTTGAGAGCTGGTTCTGGCATGTCCAGCAGATGATTCCGGAGTGTCCACCAAGTGTTTGTGACATACCCGGCAGGTGATTTTATCGTGTCAGGTAGGTGATTCCGGCGAGTCAAGTAAGTGGTTCCGGCGTGCTCGTCAGGTGGTTCAGGCGGGTCTGGCAGGTGGTTTCGGTCTGTTCGGGGTGTGGTTCCGGCATCTCAGGCACATGGTTCTGGCACGTCTGAGAGGTGGTTCCGGCTGGCCCGACAGGTGTTTCCATGGTGTCCGCCAAGTTGTCATGGCATAGCTGGCAGGTGATGTTGGCGTGACCCGCAGGTGGTTCCAGCCAGCCCGGCAGGTGATTCCGAAGACTTCACCAAATGGTTGTGGTGTAGCCGGAAGGTGATTTTGGCGTGTCCAGCAGGTGGTTTTGGCGAGTCGAGCAGGTGGTTCTGGCGTGCTCGGCAGGTGCTTCCGGTGTCATTGGCATGTGGTTCCGGCATGTCTGAGAGGTGGTTCCGGCATGCCCGGCAGGTGGTTCCGTAGTGTCTGTCGAGTGGTTCTGGAGCCAGCCCGGCAGATGATTCCGAAGAGTTCACCAAATCGTTGTGGCGTAGCCGGCAGGTGATTTTGGCGTGTCTGGAATGTGGTTCCGGCTAGTTGAACAGGTGGATCAGGCGTGCTCGCCAGGGGGTTCAGGCGGGTCTGGCAGGTGGTTTCGGTTTGTTCGGGGAGTGGTTCCGGCATCTCAGGCACATGTTTCTGGCACGTCTGAGAGGTGGTTGCGGCCGGCCCGACAGTTGTTTCCGGAGTGTCCGCCAAGTGGTTCTGGCGTAGCTGAAAGGTGATGTTGGCGTGACCGGCAGGTGGTTCCAGCCAGCCCGGCAGGTGATTCCGGAGTGTCTGCCGAGTGGTTCCGGCGTAGCCGGCAGGTGATTTTGGCGTGTCCAGCAGGTGGTTCCGGCGAGCTCGGCATGTGGTACTGGCGTGTCCGGAACATGGTTCTGGCACGTCTGAGAGTTGGTTCCGGCATGCCCGACAGGTGATTTCGGAGTGTCCGCCACGTGGTTCTGGCGTACCCCGCAGGTGATTTTGGCGTGTCTGGCAGGTGCTTCTTGCAAGTCGAGCATTTGGCTCAGGCATGATCAGCAGGTGCTTCCGGCGTGTCCGGCACGTGGTTCTGGTGTGTCTGAGAGCTGGTTCTGGCATGTCCGGCAGATGATTCCGGAGTGTCCACCAAGTGTTTGTGACATACCCGGCAGGTGCTTTTAGCGTGTCAGGTAGGTGATTCCGGCGAGTCGAGTAGGTGGTTCCGGTGTGCTCGGCAGGTGGTTCAGGCGGGTCTGGCAGGTGGTTTCGGCCTTTTCGGGGTGTGGTTCCGGCATCTCAGGCACATGGTTCTGGCACGTCTGAGAGGTGGGTCCGGCCGGCCCGACAGGTGTTTCCATGGTGTCCGCCAAGTGGTTCTGGCATAGCTGGAAGGTGATGTTGGCGTGACCGGCAGGTGATTCCGAAGAGTTCACCAAATGGTTGTGGCGTAGCCGGCAGGTGATTTTGGCTTGTCCAGCAGGTGGTTTTGGCGAGTCGAGCAGGTGGTTCTGGCGTGCTCGGCAGGTGCTTCCGGTGTCATTGGCATGTGGTTCCGGCATGTCTGAGAGGTCGTTCCGCCATGCCCGGCAGGTGATTCCGGATTGTTCGCCAAGTGGTTCTGGCGTAGCCGGCAGGTGATTTTGCATGTCCGGCAATGGTTCCGGCGAGTCGAGCCGGTGGTTCCGGCATGTCCGGGAGGTGGTTCCGGCATGCCCGGCAGGTGATTGCGGAGTGTCCGGCATGTGGTTCTGGCACCTCTGAGAGGTGGTTCCGGCACGCCCGACTGGTGATTCCGGAGCGTCCGCCAAGTGTTTCTGTCATACCCGGCAGGTGATTTTCGCCTGTCCGACAGGTGTATCTTGCAAGTCGATCAGGTGGCTGAGGCATGCTCAGCTGGTGCTTCCGGTGTCTCTGGCACGTGGTTCTGGTGTGTCTGAGAGCTGGTTCTGGCATGTCCGGCAGATGATTCCGGAGTGTCCACCAAGTGGTTGTTGTATACCTGGCAGGTGATTTTGGCGTGTCAGGTAGGTGGTTCCGGCGAGTCGAATAGGTGGTTCCGGCGTGCTTGGCAGGTGGTTCAGGCGGGTCTGTCAGGTGGTTTCGGTCTTTTCGGGGTGTGGTTCCGGCATCTCAGGCACATGGTTCTGGCACGTCTGAGAGGTGGTTCCGGCCGGCCCGACAGGTGTTTCCATGGTGTCCGCCAAGTGGTTCTGGCATAGCTGGCAGGTGATGTTGGCGTGACCGGCAGGTGGTTCCAGCCAACCCGGCAGGTGATTCCGAAGAGTTCACCAAATGGTTGTGGCGTAGCCGGCAGGTGATTTTGGCGTGTCCAGCAGGTGGTTTTGGCCAGTCGAGCAGATGGTTCTGGCGTGCTCGGCAGGTGCTTCCGGTGTCATTGGCATGTGGTTCCGGCATGTCTGAGAGGTGGTTCCGCCATGCCCGGCAGGTGATTCCGGAGTGTTCGCCAAGTGGTTCTGGTGTAGCCGGCAGGTGATTTTGCATGTCCGGCAATGGTTCCGGTGAGTCGAGCCGGTGGTTCCGGCATGTCCGGCAGGTGATTCCGGCATGTCCAGCAGGTGATTCCGGCATGCCCGGCAGGTGATTCCGGAGTGTCCGGCATGTGGTTCTGGCACCTCTGAGAGGTGGTTCCGGCATGCCTGGCGGGTGATACCGGAGTTTCCGGCATTTGGTTCTGGCACCTCTGAGAGGTGGTTCTGGAATGCCTGGCATGTGATTCCGGAGTGTCTGCTGAGTGGTTCTGGCGTAGCTCAAAGGTGATGTTGGCGTGACCGGCAGGTGGTTCCAGCCAGCCCCGCAGGTGATTCTGGAGTGTCTGCCGAGTGGTTCTGGCGTAGCCGGCAGGTGATTTCGGCGTGTCCGGAACATGGTTCTTGCACGTCTGAGAGATGGTTCCGGCATGCCCGGCAGGTGCTTCCGGCGTGTACGGCACGTGGTTCTGGTGTGTCAGAGGGCTGGTTCTGGAATTTCTGGCAGATGATTCCGGAGTGTCCAGCATGTGGTTCTGGCACCTCTGAGAGGTGGTTCCGGCATGCCCGGCAGGTGATACCGGAGTGTCCGGCATGTGGTCCTGGCACCTCTGAGAGGTGGTTCCGGCATGCCCGAAAGGTGATTCCGGAGTGTTCGCCAAGTGGTTCTGGCGTAGCAGGCAGGTCATTTTGCATGTCTGGCGGTGGTTCCGGCGAGTCGAGCCGGTGGTTCCGGCGTGTCCAGCATGTGTTTCCGGTCTGTCCTGCAGGTGGGTCTGTCGTGTCCAGCACGAGGTTCTGGCACGTCTGAGAGTTGGTTCCGGAATGCCCGACAGGTGATTCCGGAGTGTCCGGCATGTGGTTCTGGCACCTCAGAGAGGTGGTTCCGGAATGCCTGGCATGCGATTCCGGAATGTCTGAGAAAGTGGTTCTGGCGTAGCCGGCAGTTGATTTTGGCGTGTCCACTAGGTGGTTCTGGGGAGTGGATCAGCTGGTTCCGGCATACTCGGCGGGTGGTACCGGCGTGTCCAGAACATGGTTCTGGCAAGTCTGAGAGGAAGTTCCGGCACGCCCGACAGGTGATTCCGGAGCGTCCGCCAAGTGTTTCTGGCATACCCGGCAGGTGATTTTGGCATGTCCGACAGGTGTATCTTGCGAGTCGAGCAGGTGGCTCAGGCATGCTCAGCTGGTGCTTCCGGCGTCTCTGGCACGTGGTTCTGGTGTGTCTGAGAGCTGGTTCTGGCATGTCTGGCAGATGATTCCGGAATGTCCACCAAGTGGTTCTGGTAGACCTGGCAGGTGATTTTGGCGTGTCTGGAAGGTGGTTCTGGCTAGTTGAGCAGTTGGATCAGGCGTGCTCGCCAGGGGGTTCAGGCGGGTCTGGCAGGTGGTTTCGGTCTGTTCGGGGTGTGGTTCCGGCATCTCAGGCACATGGTTCTGCCTCGTCTGAGATGTGGTTCCGGCCGGCCCGACAGGTGTTTCCGGAGTGTCCGCCAAGTGGTTCTGGCGTAGCTGAAAGGTGATGTTGGCGTGACCGGCAGGTGGTTCCAGCCAGCCCGGCAGGTGATTCCGGAGTGTCTGCCGAGTGGTTCTGGCGTAGCCGGCAGGTGATTTTGGCGTGTCCAGCAGGTGGTTCCGGCGAGCTCGGCAGGTGGTACCAGCGTGTCCAGAACATGGTTCTGGCACATCTGAGAGATGGTTCCGGCATGCCCGGCAGGTGACTCCAGAGTGTCCGGCATGTGGTTCTGGCACCTCTGAGAGGTGGTTCTGGCATGCCCGGCAGGTGATACCGGAGTGTCCAGCATTTGGTTCTGGCACCTTTGAGAGATGGTTCCGGCATGCCCAGCAGGTGATTCCGGAGTGTCCGGCATGTGGTTCTGGCACCTCTGATAGGTGGTTCCGGCATGCCCGGCAGGTGATACCGGAGTGTTCGCCAAGTGGTTCTGGCGTAGCCGGCAGGTGATTTTGCATGTCCGGCGATGGTTCCGGCGAGTCGAGCCGGTGGTTCCGGAATGTCCGGCAGGTGGTTCCGGCATGTCCGGCAGGTGGTTCCGGCATGTCCAGCACGTGGTTCCAGCATGCCCAGCAGGTGATTCCGGAGTGTCCGGCATGTGGTTCTGGCAGCTCTGAGAGGTGGTTCCGGAATGCCTGGCCTGTGATTCCGGAGTGTCTGCCGACTGGTTCTGGCGTAGCCGGCAGTTGATTTCGGCGTGACCACTAGGTGGTTCTGGGGAGTGGATCAGCTGGTTCCGGCATACTCGGCAGGTGGTACCGGCGTGTCCAGAACGTGGTTCTGGCAAGTCTGAGAGGAGGTTCCGGCACGCCCGACAGGTGATTCCGGAGTCTTCCCCAAGTGGTTCTGGCATAGCCGGCAGGTGATTTTGCATGTCCGGCAATGGTTCCGGCGAGTCGAGCCGGTGGTTCCGGCATGCCTGGCAGGTGAATCCGGAGTGTCTGCCGAGTGGTTCTGGCGTAGCCGGCAGGTGATTTTGGCGTGTCCAGCAGGTGGTTCCGGCGAGCTCGGCAGGTGACACAGGAGTGTCCGGCATTTGGTTCTGGCACCTCTGAGACGTGGTTCCGGAATGCCTGGCATGTGATTCCGGAGTGTCTGCCGAGTGGATCTGGCGTAGCTGGCAGTTGATTTTGGCGAGTCCACTAGGTGGTTCTGGGGAGTGGATCAGCTGGTTCCGGCATACTCGGCAGGTGGTACCGGCGTGTCCAGGACATGGTTCTGACAAGTCTGAGAGGTGGTTCCGGCACGCCCGACAGGTGATTCCGGAGCGTCTGCCAAGTGTTTCTGGCGTACCCGGCAGGTGATTTTGGCATGTCCGACAGGTGTTTCTTGCGAGTCGAGCAGGTGGCTCAGGCATGCTCAGCTGGTGCTTCCGGCGTCTCTCTCACGTGGTTCTGGTGTGTCTGAGAGCTGGTTCTGGCATGTCCGGCAGATGATTCCGGAGTGTCCACCAAGTGGTTCTGGTATACCTGGCAGGTGATTTTGGCGTGTCAGGAAGGTGGTTCCGGCTAGTTGAGCAGGTGGATCAGGCGTGCTCGCCAGGGGGTTCAGGCGGGTCTGGCAGTTGGTTTCGGTCTGTTCGGGGAGTGGTTCCGGCATCTCAGGCACATGGTTCTGGCACGTCTGAGAGGTGGTTGCGGCCGGCCCGACAGGTGTTTCCGGAGTGTCCGCCAAGTGGTTCTGGCGTAGCTGGAAGGTGATGTTGGCGTGACCGGCAGGTGGTTCCAGCCAGCCCCACAGGTGATTCCGGAGTGTCTGCCGAGTGGTTCCGGCGTAGCCGGCAGGTGATTTTGGCGTGTCCAGCAGGTGGTTCCGGCGAGCTCGGCATGTGGTACCGGCGTGTCCGGAACATGGTTCTGGCACGTCTGAGAGATGGTTCCGGCATGCCCGGCAGGTGATTCCGGAGTGTCAGGCATGTGGTTCTGGCACCTCTGAGAGGTGGTTCCGGTATGCCCGGCAGGTGGTTACGGAGTGTCTGCCGAGTGGTTCTGGCGTAGTCGGCAGGTGATTCTGGCGTGTCCAGCAGGTGGTTCTGGGGAGTGGATCAGGTGGTTCCAGCATACTCGGCTGGTGGTACCGTCGTGTCCGGAACATGGTTCTGGCAAGTCTGAGAGGCCGTTCCGGCATGCCCGACAGGTGATTCCGGAGTGTTCGCCACGTGGTTCTGGCGTAGCCGGCATGTCATTTTGCATGTCCGGCGGTGGTTCCGGCGAGTCGAGTCGTGGTTCCGGCGTGTCCGGCAGGTGGTTCCGGTCTGTCCGGCAGGTGGTTCTGGCGTGTCCGGCACGAGGTTCTGGCACGTCTGAGAGTTGGTTCCGGCATGCCCGACAGGTGATTTCGGAGTGTCCGCCACGTGGTTCTGGCGTACCCCGCAGGTGATTTTGGCGTGTCTGGCAGGTGCTTCTTGCAAGTCGAGCATTTGGCTCAGGCATGATCAGCAGGTGCTTCCGGCGTGTCCGGCACGTGGTTCTGGTGTGTCTGAGAGCTGGTTCTGGCATGTCCGGCAGATGATTCCGGAGTGTCCACCAAGTGTTTGTGACATACCCGGCAGGTGCTTTTAGCGTGTCAGGTAGGTGATTCCGGCGAGTCGAGTAGGTGGTTCCGGTGTGCTCGGCAGGTGGTTCAGGCGGGTCTGGCAGGTGGTTTCGGCCTTTTCGGGGTGTGGTTCCGGCATCTCAGGCACATGGTTCTGGCACGTCTGAGAGGTGGGTCCGGCCGGCCCGACAGGTGTTTCCATGGTGTCCGCCAAGTGGTTCTGGCATAGCTGGAAGGTGATGTTGGCGTGACCGGCAGGTGATTCCGAAGAGTTCACCAAATGGTTGTGGCGTAGCCGGCAGGTGATTTTGGCTTGTCCAGCAGGTGGTTTTGGCGAGTCGAGCAGGTGGTTCTGGCGTGCTCGGCAGGTGCTTCCGGTGTCATTGGCATGTGGTTCCGGCATGTCTGAGAGGTCGTTCCGCCATGCCCGGCAGGTGATTCCGGATTGTTCGCCAAGTGGTTCTGGCGTAGCCGGCAGGTGATTTTGCATGTCCGGCAATGGTTCCGGCGAGTCGAGCCGGTGGTTCCGGCATGTCCGGGAGGTGGTTCCGGCATGCCCGGCAGGTGATTGCGGAGTGTCCGGCATGTGGTTCTGGCACCTCTGAGAGGTGGTTCCGGCACGCCCGACTGGTGATTCTGGAGCGTCCGCCAAGTGTTTCTGGCATACCCGGCAGGTGATTTTCGCCTGTCCGACAGGTGTATCTTGCGAGTCGAGGAGGTGGCTGAGGCATGCTCAGCTGGTGCTTCCGGCGTCTCTGGCACGTGGTTCTGGTGTTTCTGAGAGCTGGTTCTGGCATGTCCGGCAGATGATTCCGGAGTGTCCACCAAGTGGTTGTGGTATACCTGGCAGGTGATTTTGGCGTGTCAGGAAGGTGGTTCCGGCTAGTTGAGCAGGTGGATCAGGCGTGCTCGCCAGGGGTTTCAGGCGGGTCTGGCAGGTGGTTTCGGTCTGTTCGGGGAGTGGTTCCGGCATCTCAGGCACATGGTTCTGGCAAGTCTGAGAGGTGGTTCCGGCCGCACCGACAGATGTTTCCGGAGTGTCCGCCAAGTGGTTCTGGCGTAGGTGAAAGGTGATATTGGCGTGACCGGCAGGTGGTTCCAGCCAGCCCGGCAGGTGATTCCGGAGTGTCTGCCGAGTGGTTCTGGGGTAGCCGGCAGGTGATTTTGGCGTGTCCAGCAGGTGGTTTTGGCGAGTCGAGCAGGTGGTTCTGGCGTGCTCGGCAGGTGCTTCCGGTGTCATTGGCATGCGGTTCCGGCATGTCTGAGAGGTGGTTCCGGCCGGCCGGAGAGATGTTTCCGGAGTGTCCGCCAAGTGGTTCTG
Organism: Equus przewalskii; assembly: GCF_037783145.1. Taxonomy (NCBI): domain Eukaryota; kingdom Metazoa; phylum Chordata; class Mammalia; order Perissodactyla; family Equidae; genus Equus; species Equus przewalskii. The sequence goes on along the minus strand of NW_027228674.1, from coordinate 171,313 downwards.
GCGTAGCCGGCAGGTGATTTTGCATGTCCGGCAATGGTTCCGGCGAGTCGAGCCGGTGGTTCCGGCATGTCCAGCAGGTGGTTCCGGCATGCCCGGCAGGTGATTCCGGAGTGTCCGGCATGTGGTTCTGGCACCTCTGAGAGGTGGTTCCGGCATGCCCGGCAGGTGATACCGGAGTCTCCGGCATTTGGTTCTGGCACCTGTGAGAGGTGGTTCCGGAATGCCTGGCATGTGATTCCCGAGTGTCTGCCGAGTGGTTGTGGCGTAGCCGGCAGGTGATTTTGGCGTGTCCAGCAGGTGGTTCCCCCGAGCTCGGCAGCTGGTTCCTGCATGTCTTGTACATGATTCTGGCAAGTCTGAGAGATGGTTCCGGCATGCCCGGCAGGTGATTCCAGAGTGTCCGGCATGTGGTTCTGGCACCTCTGAGAGGTGGTTCCGGCATGCCCGGCAGTTGGTTACGGAGTGTCCGGCATTTGGTTCTGGCACCTGTGAGAGGTGGTTCCGGAATGCCTGGCATGTGATTCCCGAGTGTCTGCCGAGTGGTTGTGGCGTAGCCGGCAGGTGATTTTGGCGTGTCCAGCAGGTGGTTCCCCCGAGCTCGGCAGCTGGTTCCTGCATGTCTTGTACATGATTCTGGCAAGTCTGAGAGATGGTTCCGGCCGGCCCGACAGGTGTTTCCATGGTGTCCGCCAAGTGGTTCTGGCATAGCTGGCAGGTGATGTTGGCGTGACCGGCAGGTGTTTCCAGCCAACCCGGCAGGTGATTCCGAAGAGTTCACCAAATGGTTGTGGCGTAGCCGGCAGGTGATTTTGGCGTGTCCAGCAGGTGGTTTTGGCCAGTCGAGCAGATGGTTCTGGCGTGCTCGGCAGGTGCTTCCGGTGTCATTGGCATGTGGTTCCGGCATGTCTGAGAGGTGGTTCCGCCATGCCCGGCAGGTGATTCCGGAGTGTTCGCCAAGTGGTTCTGGTGTAGCAGGCAGGTGATTTTGCATGTCCGGCAATGGTTCCGGTGAGTCGAGCCGGTGGTTCCGGCATGTCCGGCAGGTGATTCCGGCATGTCCAGCAGGTGATTCCGGCATGCCCGGCAGGTGATTCCGGAGTGTCCGGCATGTGGTTCTGGCACCTCTGAGAGGTGGTTCTGGAATGCCTGGCATGTGATTCCGGAGTGTCTGCTGAGTGGTTCTGGCGTAGCTGAAAGGTGATGTTGGCGTGACCGGCAGGTGGTTCCAGCCATCCCCGCAGGTGATTCTGGAGTGTCTGCCGAGTGGTTCTGGCGTAGCCGGCAGGTGATTTCGGCGTGTCCGGAACATGGTTCTCGCACGTCTGAGAGATGGTTCCGGCATGCCCGGCAGGTGCTTCCTGCGTGTACGGCACGTGGTTCTGGTGTGTCAGAGGGCTGGTTCTGGAATTTCCGGCAGATTATTCCGGAGTGTCCAGCATGTGGTTCTGGCACCTCTGAGAGGTGGTTCCGGCATGCCCGGCAGGTGATACCGGAGTGTCCGGCATGTGGTTCTGGCACCTCTGAGAGGTGGTTCCGGCATGCCCGACAGGTGATTCCGGAGTGTTCGCCAAGTGGTTCTGGCGTAGCCGGCAGGACATTTTGCATGTCTGGCGGTGGTTCCGGCGAGTCGAGCCGGTGGTTCCGGCGTGTCCAGCATGTGTTTCCGGTCTCTCCTGCAGGTGGTTCTGGCGTTTCCAGCACGAGGTTCTGGCACGTCTGAGAGTTGGTTCCGGCATGCCTGACAGGTGATTCCGGAGTGTCCGGCATGTGGTTCTGGCACCTCTGAGAGGTGGTTCCGGAATGCCTGGCATGCGATTCCGGAATGTCTGAGAAAGTGGTTCTGGCGTAGCCGGCAGTTGATTTTGGCGTGTCCACTAGGTGGTTCTGGGGAGTGGATCAGCTGGTTCCGGCATACTCGGCCGGTGGTACCGGCGTGTCCAGAACATGGTTCTGGCAAGTCTGAGAGAAAGTTCCGGCACGCCCGACAGGTGATTCCGGAGCGTCCGCCAAGTGTTTCTGGCATACCCGGCAGGTGATTTTGGCATGTCCGACAGGTGTATCTTGCGAGTCGAGCAGGTGGCTCAGGCATGCTCAGCTGGTGCTTCCGGCGTCTCTGGCACGTGGTTCTGGTGTGTCTGAGAGCTGGTTCTGGCATGTCTGGCAGATGATTCCGGAATGTCCACCAAGTGGTTCTGGTAGACCTGGCAGGTGATTTTGGCGTGTCTGGAAGGTGGTTCTGGCTAGTTGAGCAGGTGGATCAGGCGTGCTCGCCAGGGGGTTCAGGCGGGTCTGGCAGGTGGTTTCGGTCTGTTCGGGGAGTGGTTCCGGCATCTCAGGCACATGGTTCTGCCTCGTCTGAGATGTGGTTCCGGCCGGCCCGACAGGTGTTTCCGGAGTGTCCGCCAAGTGGTTCTGGCGTAGCTGAAAGGTGATGTTGGCGTGACCGGCAGGTGGTTCCAGCCAGCCCGGCAGGTGATTCCGGAGTGTCTGCCGAGTGGTTCTGGCGTAGCCGGCAGGTGATTTTGGCGTGTCCAGCAGGTGGTTCCGGCGAGCTCGGCAGGTGGTACCGGCGTGTCCAGAACATGGTTCTGGCACATCTGAGAGATGGTTCCGGCATGCCCGGCAGGTGACTCCGGAGTGTCCGGCATGTGGTTCTGGCACCTCTGAGAGGTGGTTCTGGCATGCCCGGCAGGTGATACCGGAGTGTCCAGCATTTGGTTCTGGCACCTTTGAGAGATGGTTCCGGCATGCCCAGCAGGTGATTCCGGAGTGTCCGGCATGTGGTTCTGGCACCTCTGATAGGTGGTTCCGGCATGCCCGGCAGGTGATACCGGAGTGTTCGCCAAGTGGTTCTGGCGTAGCCGGCAGGTGATTTTGCATGTCCGGCGATGTTTCCGGCGAGTCGAGCCGGTGGTTCTGGAATGTCCGGCAGGTGGTTCCGGCATGTCCGGCAGGTGGTTCCGGCATGTCCAGCACGTGGTTCCAGCATGCCCGGCAGGTGATTCCGGAGTGTCCGGCATGTGGTTCTGGCAGCTCTGAGAGGTGGTTCCGGAATGCCTGGCCTGTGATTCCGGAGTGTCTGCTGACTGGTTCTGGCGTAGCCGGCAGTTGATTTTGGCGTGACCACTAGGTGGTTCTGGGGAGTGGATCAGCTGGTTCCGGCATACTTGGCAGGTGGTACCGGCGTGTCCAGAACGTGGTTCTGGCAAGTCTGAGAGGAGGTTCCGGCACGCCCGACAGGTGATTCCGGAGTGTTCCCCAAGTGGTTCTGGCATAGCCGGCATGTGATTTTGCATGTCCGGCAATGGTTCCGGCGAGTCGAGCCGGTGGTTCCGGCATGCCTGGCAGGTGAATCCGGATTGTCTGCCGAGTGGTTCTGGCGTAGCCGGCAGGTGATTTTGGCGTGTCCAGCAGGTGGTTCCGGCGAGCTCGGCAGGTGGTACCGGCGTGTCTGGAACATGGTTCTGGCACGTCTGAGAGATGGTTCCGGCATGCCCGGCAGGTGATTCTGGAGTGTCCGGCATGTGCTTCTGGCACCTCTGAGAGGTGGTTCCGGCATGCCCGGCAGGTGGTTCCGGAGTGTCTGCCGAGTGGTTCTGGCGTAGCCCGCAGGTGATTCTGGCGTGTCCAGCAGGTGGTTCTGGGGAGTGGTTCATGTGGTTCCGGCATACTCGGCAGGTGGTACCGTCGTGTCCGGAACATGGTTCTGGCAAGTCTGAGAGGCGGTTCTGGAATGATCGACAGGTGATTCCGGAGTGTTCGCCAAGTGGTTTTGGCGTAGCCGGCAGGTCATTTTGCATGTCCAGCTGTGGATCCGGCGAGTCAAGCCGGTGGTTCCGGCGTGTCCGGCAGGTGTTTCCGGTCTGTCCGGCAGGTGGTTCTGGCGTGACCGTCACGAGGTTCTGGCACGTCTGAGAGTTGGTTCCGGCATGCCCGACAGGTGATTCCGGGTTGTCCAGCATGTGGTTCTGGCACCTCGGAGAGGTGGTTCCGGCATGCCCGGCAGGTGATACCGGAGTGTCCGGCATGTGGTTCTGGCACCTCTGAGAGGTGGTTCCGGCATGCCCGACAGGTGATTCCGGAGTGTTCGCCAGGTGGTTCTGGCGTAGCCGGCAGGTCATTTTGCATGTCCGGCGGTGGTTCCGGCGAGTCGAGCCGGTGGTTCCGGCGTAGCCGGCAGTTGATTTTGGCGTGTCCACTAGGTGGTTCTGAGGAGTGGATCAGCTGGTTCCGGCATACTCGGCAGGTGGTCCCGGCGTGTCCAGAGCATGGTTCTGGCAAGTCTGAGAGGAGGTTCCGGCACGCCCGACAGGTGATTCCGGAGCGTCCGCCAAGTGTTTCTGGCGTACCCGGCAGGTGATTTTGGCATGTCCGACAGGTGTTTCTTGCGAGTCGAGCAGGTGGCTCAGGCATGCTCAGCTGGTGCTTCCGGCGTCTCTGGCACGTGGTTCTGGTGTGTCTGAGAGCTGGTTCTGGCATGTCCGGCAGATGATTCCGGAGTGTCCACCAAGTGGTTGTTGTATACCTGGCAGGTGATTTTGGCGTGTCAGGAAGTTGGTTCCGGCTAGTTGAGCAGGTGGATCAGGCGTGCTCGCCAGTGGTTTTAGGCGGGTCTGGCAGGTGGTTTCGGTCTGTTCGGGGAGTGGTTCCGGCATCTCAGGCACATGGTTCTGGCACGTCTGAGAGGTGGTTGCGGCCGGCCCGACAGGTGTTTCCGGAGTGTCCGCCAAGTGGTTCTGGCGTAGCTGAAAGGTGATATTGGCGTGACCGGCAGGTGGTTCCAGCCAGCCCGGCAGGTGATTCCGGAGTGTCTGCCGAGTGGTTCTGGCATAGCCGGCAGGTGATTTTGGCGTGTCCAGCAGGTGGTTCTGGCGTGCTCAGCAGGTGCTTCCGGTGTCATTGGCATGTGGTTGTGGCATGTCTGAGAGGTGGTTCCGCCATGCCCGGCAGGTGATTCTGGAGTGTTCGCCAAGTGGTTCTGCCGTAGCCGGATGTGATTTTGCATGTCCGGCAATGGTTCCGGCGAGTCGAGCCCGTGGTTCCGGCATGTCCAACAGGTGGTTCCAGCCGGCCCGACAGGTGTTTCCATGGTGTCTGCCAAGTGGTTCTGGCATAGCTGGCACGTGATGTTGGCGTGACCGGCAGGTGGTTCCAGCAAGCCCGGCAGGTGATTCCGAAGAGTTCAACAAATGGTTGTGGCGTAGCCGGCAGGTGATTTTGGCGTGTCCAGCAGGTGCTTTCGGCGAGTCGAGCAGGTGGTTCTGGCGTGCTCGGCAGGTGCTTCCGGTGTCATTGGCATGTGGTTCCGGCATGTCTGAGAGGTGGTTCCGGCATGCCCGGCAGGTGGTTCCGGAGTGTCTGCCGAGTGGTTCTGGAGCCAGCCCGGCAGGTGATTCCGAAGAGTTCACCAAATGGTTGTGGCGTAGCCGGCAGGTGATTTTGGCGTGTCAGGAAGTTGGTTCCGGCTAGTTGAGCAGGTGGATCAGGCGTGCTCGCCAGGTGGTGCAGGCGCGTCTGGCAGGGGGTTTCGGTCTGTTCGGGGAGTGGTTCCGGCATCTCAGGCACATGGTTCTGGCACGTCTGAGAGGTGGTTCCGGCTGGCCGGAGAGGTGTTTCCGGAGTGTCCGCCAAGTGGTTCTGGCGTAGCTGAAAGGTGATGTTGGCGTGACCAGCAGGTGGTTCCAGCCAGCCCGGCAGGTGATTCCGGAGTGTCTGCCGTGTGGTTCTGGCATAGCTGGCAGGTGATTTTGGCGTGTCCAGCATGTGGTTCCGGCGTGCTCGGCAGGTGGTACCAGCATGTCCGGAACATGGTTCTGGCACGTCTGAGAGATGGTTCCGTCATGCCCGGCAGGTGATTCTGGAGTGTCCGGCATGTGGTTCTGGCACCTCTGAGAGGTGTTTCCGGCATGCCCGGCAGGTGGTTCCGGAGTGTCTTCCGAGTGGTTCTGGAGTAGCCGGCAGGTGATTTTGGCGTGTCCAGCAGGTGGTTTTGGCGAGTCGAACAGGTGGTTCTGGCGTGCTCGGTAGGGGCTTCCGGTGTCATTCGCATATGGTTCCGGCATGTCTGAGATGTGGTTCCGCCATGCCCGGCAGGTGATTCCGGAGTGTCCGGCATGTGGTTCTGGCACCTCTGAGAGGTGGTTCCGGCATGCCAGGCAGGTGATACCGGAGTCTCCGGCATTTGGTTCTGGCACCTCTGAGAGGTGGTTCCGGAATGCCTGGCATGTGATTCCGGAGTGTCTGCCGAGTGGTTCTGGCGTAGCCGGCAGTTGATTTTGGCGTGTCCACTACGTGGTTCTGGGGAGTGGTTGAGCTGGTTCAGGCATACTCGGCAGGTGGTACCGGCGTGTCCAGAACATGGTTCTGGCAAGTCTGAGAGGTGGTTCCGGCACGCCCGACAGGTGATTCCGGAGCGTCCGCCAAGTGTTTCTAGCGTACCCGGCAGGTGATTTTGGCATGTCCGACAGGTGTTTCTTGCGAGTCGAGCAGGTGGCTGAGGCATGCTCAGCTGGTGCTTCCGGCGTCTCTGGCACGTGGTTCTGGTGTTTCTGAGAGCTGGTTCTGGCATGTCCGGCAGATGATTCCGGAGTGTCCACCAAGTGGTTCTGGTATACCTGGCAGGTGATTTTGGCGTGTCAGGAAGGTGGTTCCGGCTAGTTGAGCAGGTGGATCAGGCGTGCTCGCCAGGGGTTTCAGGCGGGTCTGGCAGGTGGTTTCGGTCTGTTCGGGGAGTGGTTCCGGCATCTCAGGCACATGGTTCTGGCACGTCTGAGAGGTGGTTCCGGCTGGCCGGAGAGGTGTTTCCGGAGTGTCCGCCAAGTGGTTCTGGCGTAGCTGAAAGGTGATGTTGGCGTGACCAGCAGGTGGTTCCAGCCAGCCCGGCAGGTGATTCCGGAGTGTCTGCCGTGTGGTTCTGGCATAGCTGGCAGGTGATTTTGGCGTGTCCAGCATGTGGTTCCGGCGTGCTCGGCAGGTGGTACCAGCATGTCCGGAACATGGTTCTGGCACGTCTGAGAGATGGTTCCGTCATGCCCGGCAGGTGATTCTGGAGTGTCCGGCATGTGGTTCTGGCACCTCTGAGAGGTGTTTCCGGCATGCCCGGCAGGTGGTTCCGGAGTGTCTTCCGAGTGGTTCTGGAGTAGCCGGCAGGTGATTTTGGCGTGTCCAGCAGGTGGTTTTGGCGAGTCGAACAGGTGGTTCTGGCGTGCTCGGTAGGGGCTTCCGGTGTCATTCGCATATGGTTCCGGCATGTCTGAGATGTGGTTCCGCCATGCCCGGCAGGTGATTCCGGAGTGTCCGGCATGTGGTTCTGGCACCTCTGAGAGGTGGTTCCGGCATGCCAGGCAGGTGATACCGGAGTCTCCGGCATTTGGTTCTGGCACCTCTGAGAGGTGGTTCCGGAATGCCTGGCATGTGATTCCGGAGTGTCTGCCGAGTGGTTCTGGCGTAGCCGGCAGTTGATTTTGGCGTGTCCACTACGTGGTTCTGGGGAGTGGTTGAGCTGGTTCAGGCATACTCGGCAGGTGGTACCGGCGTGTCCAGAACATGGTTCTGGCAAGTCTGAGAGGTGGTTCCGGCACGCCCGACAGGTGATTCCGGAGCGTCCGCCAAGTGTTTCTAGCGTACCCGGCAGGTGATTTTGGCATGTCCGACAGGTGTTTCTTGCGAGTCGAGCAGGTGGCTGAGGCATGCTCAGCTGGTGCTTCCGGCGTCTCTGGCACGTGGTTCTGGTGTTTCTGAGAGCTGGTTCTGGCATGTCCGGCAGATGATTCCGGAGTGTCCACCAAGTGGTTCTGGTATACCTGGCAGGTGATTTTGGCGTGTCAGGAAGGTGGTTCCGGCTAGTTGAGCAGGTGGATCAGGCGTGCTCGCCAGGGGTTTCAGGCGGGTCTGGCAGGTGGTTTCGGTCTGTTCGGGGAGTGGTTCCGGCATCTCAGGCACATGGTTCTGGCACGTCTGAGAGGTGGTTCTGGCCGCACCGACAGATGTTTCCGGAGTGTCCGCCAAGTGGTTCTGGCGTAGGTGAAAGGTGATATTGGCGTGACCGGCAGGTGGTTCCAGCCAGCCCGGCAGGTGATTCCGGAGTGTCTGCCGAGTGGTTCTGGGGTAGCCGGCAGGTGATTTTGGCGTGTCCAGCAGGTGGTTTTGGCGAGTCGAGCAGGTGGTTCTGGCGTGCTCGGCAGGTGCTTCCGGTGTCATTGGCATGCGGTTCCGGCATGTCTGAGAGGTGGTTCCGGCCGGCCGGAGAGATGTTTCCGGAGTGTCCGCCAAGTGGTTCTGGCGTAGCCGGCAGGTGATTTTGCATGTCCGGCAATGGTTCCGGCGAGTCGAGCCGGTGGTTCCGGCATGTCCAGCAGGTGGTTCCGGCATGCCCGGCAGGTGATTCCGGAGTGTCCGGCATGTGGTTCTGGCACCTCTGAGAGGTGGTTCCGGCATGCCCGGCAGGTGATACCGGAGTCTCCGGCATTTGGTTCTGGCACCTGTGAGAGGTGGTTCCGGAATGCCTGGCATGTGATTCCCGAGTGTCTGCCGAGTGGTTGTGGCGTAGCCGGCAGGTGATTTTGGCGTGTCCAGCAGGTGGTTCCCCCGAGCTCGGCAGGTGGTTCCTGCATGTCTTGTACATGGTTCTGGCAAGTCTGAGAGATGGTTCCAGCATGCCCGGCAGGTGATTCCAGAGTGTCAGGCATGTGGTTCTGGCACCTCTGAGATGTGGTTCCGGCATGCCCGGCAGTTGGTTACGGAGTGTCTGCCGAGTGGTTCTGGAGTAGCCGGCAGGTGATTCTGGCGTGTCCAGCAGGTGGTTCTGGGGAGTGGATCAGGTGGTTCCGGCATACTCGGCAGGTGGTACCGGCGTGTCCGGAACATGGTTCTGGCAAGTCTGAGAGGTGGTTCCGGCATGCCCGACAGGTGATTCCGGAGTGTTCGCCTAGTGGTTATGGCGTAGCCGGCATGTCATTTTGCATGTCCGGCGGTGGTTCCGGCGATTCAAGCCGGTGGTTCCGGCGTGTCCGGCAGGTGTTTCCGGTGTGTCCGGCAGGTGGTTCTGGCGTGTCCGGCACGAGGTTCTGGCACATCTGAAAGTTGGTTCCGGCATGCCCGACAGGTGATTCCAGAGAGTCCGCCACGTGGTTCTGGCGTACCCGGCAGGTGATTTTGGCGTGTCTGGCAGGTGTTTCTTTCAAGTCGAGCATGTGGCTCAGGCATTATCAGCAGGTGCTTCCGGCGTGTCCGGCACGTGGTTCTCGTGTGTCAGAGGGCTGGTTCTGGCATTTCTGGCAGATGATTCCGGAGTGTCCACCAAGTGGTTCTGGTAGACCTGGCAGGTGTTTTTGGCGTGTCTGGAAGGTGGTTCCGGCTAGTTGAGCAGGTGGATCAGGCGTGCTTGCCAGGGGTTTCAGGCGGGTCTGGCAGGTTGTTTCGGTCAGTTCGGGGTGTGGTTCCGGCATCTCAGGCACATTGTTCTGGCACGTCTGAGATGTGGTTCCGGCCGGCCCTTCAGGTGTTTCCGGAGTGTCCGCCTAGTGGTTCCGGCGTAGCTGAAAGGTGATGTTGGCGTGACCGACAGGTGGTTCCAGCCAGCCCCCCAGGTGATTCCGGAGTGTCTGCTGAATCGTTCTGGCGTAGCCGGCAGGTGATTTTGGCGTGTCCAGCTGGTGGTTCCGGCGAGCTCGGCAGGTGATTCCGGCATGTCCGGAACACGGTTCTGGCACGTATGAGAGATGGTTCCGGCATGCCCGGCAGGTGACTCCGGAGTGTACGGCATGTGGTTCTGGCACCTCTGAGAGGTGGTTCCGGCATGCCCGGCAGTTGGTTACGGAGTGTCTGCCGAGTGGTTCTGGAGTAGCCGGCAGGTGATTCTGGCGTATCTAGCAGGTGGTTCTGGGGAGGGGATCAGGTGGTTCTGGCATACTAGGCAGGTGGTACCGGCATGTCCAGAACATGGTTCTGGCAAGTCTGAGAGGTGGTTCCGGCATGCCCCACAGGTGCTTCCGGAGTGTTCGCCAAGTGGTTCTGGCGTAGCCAGCAGGTCATTTTGCATGTCCGATGGTGGTTCCGGCGAGTCGAGCCGGTGGTTCCAGCGTGTCCAGCAGGTGTTTCCGGTCTGTCCGGCAGGTGGTTCTGGAGTGACCGGCACGAGGTTCTGGCACGTCTGAGAGTTGGTTCCGGCATGCCCGACAGGTGATTCCGGAGTGTCCGCAACGTGGTTCTGGCGTACCCGGCAGGTGATTTTGGCGTGTCTGGCAGGTGTTTCTTGCAAGTCGAGCATTTGGCTCAGGCATGATCAGCTGGTGCTTCCGGCGTGTCCGGCCCGTGGTTCTGGTGTGTCTGAGAGCTGGTTCTGGCATGTCCGGCAGATGATTCCGGAGTGTCCACCTTGTGGTTGTGGCATACCCGGCAGGTGATTTTAGCGTGTCAGGTAGGTGGTTCCGGCGAGTCGAGTAGGTGGTTCCGGCGTGCTCGGCAGGTGGACCAGGCGGGTCTTGCAGGTGGTTTCGGTCTGTTCGGGGTGTGATTCCGGCGTCTCAGGCACATGGTTCTGGCACGTCTGATAGGTGGTTCCGGCCGGCCCGACAGGTGTTTCGATGGTGTCCACCAAGTGGTTCTGGCATAGCTGGCAGGTGATGTTGGCGTGACCAGCAGGTGTTTCCAGCCAGCCCGGCAGGTGATTCCAGAGTGTCTGCTGAATGGTTCTGGCGTAGCCGGCAGGTGATTTTGGCGTGTCCAGCAGGTGGTTTTGGCGAGTCGAGCAGGTGATTCTGGCGTGCTCGGCAGGTGCTTCCGGTGTCATTGGCATGTGGTTCCGGCATGTCTGAGAGGTGGTTCCGCCATGCACGGCAGGTGATTCCGAAGTGTTCACCAAATGGTTGTGGCGTTGCCGGCAGGTGATTTTGGCGTGTCCAGCAGGTGGTTTTGGCAAGTCGAGCAGGTGGTTCTGGTGTGCTCGGCGGGTGCTTCCGGTGTCATTGGCATGTGGTTCCAGCATGTCTGAGAGGTGGTTCCGCCATGCCCGGCAGGTGATTCCGGAGTGTTCGCCAAGTGGTTCTGGCGTAGCCGGCAGGTGATTTTTCATGTCCGGCAATGCTTCTGGCGAGTCGAGCCGGTGGTTCCGGCATGTCCGGCAGGTGGTTCCGGCATGCCCGGCAGGTGACTCCGGAGTGTCCGGCATGTGGTTCTGGCACCTCTGAGAGGTGGTTCTGGCATGCCCGGCAGGTGATACCGGAGTGTCCAGCATTTGGTTCTGGCACCTTTGAGAGATGGTTCCGGCATGCCCGGCAGGTGATTCCGGAGTGTCCGGCATGTGGTTCTGGCACCTCTGATAGGTGGTTCCGGCATGCCCGGCAGGTGATACCGGAGTGTTCGCCAAGTGGTTCTGGCGTAGCCGGCAGGTGATTTTGCATGTCCGGCGATGGTTCCGGCGAGTCGAGCCGGTGGTTCTGGAATGTCCGGCAGGTGGTTCCGGCATGTCCGGCAGGTGGTTCCGGCATGTCCAGCACGTGGTTCCAGCATGCCCGGCAGGTGATTCCGGAGTGTCCGGCATGTGGTTCTGGCAGCTCTGAGAGGTGGTTCCGGAATGCCTGGCCTGTGATTCCGGAGTGTCTGCCGACTGGTTCTGGCGTAGCCGGCAGTTGATTTTGGCGTGACCACTAGGTGGTTCTGGGGAGTGGATCAGCTGGTTCCGGCATACTCGGCAGGTGGTACCGGCGTGTCCAGAACGTGGTTCTGGCAAGTCTGAGAGGAGGTTCCGGCACGCCCGACAGGTGATTCCGGAGTGTTCCCCAAGTGGTTCTGGCATAGCCGGCATGTGATTTTGCATGTCCGGCAATGGTTCCGGCGAGTCGAGCTGGTGGTTCCGGCATGCCTGGCAGGTGAATCCGGAGTGTCTGCCAAGTGGTTCTGGCGTAGCCGGCAGGTGATTTTGGCGTGTCCAGCAGGTGGTTCCGGCGAGCTCGGCAGGTGGTACCGGCGTGTCTGGAACATGGTTCTGGCACGTCTGAGAGATGGTTCCGGCATGCCCGGCAGGTGATTCTGGAGTGTCCGGCATGTGCTTCTGGCACCTCTGAGAGGTGGTTCCGGCATGCCCGGCAGGTGGTTCCGGAGTGTCTGCCGAGTGGTTCTGGCGTAGCCCGCAGGTGATTCTGGCGTGTCCAGCAGGTGGTTCTGGGGAGTGGTTCATGTGGTTCCGGCATACTCGGCAGGTGGTACCGGCGTGTCCGGAACATGGTTCTGGCAAGTCTGAGAGGCGGTTCTGGAATGATCGACAGGTGATTCCGGAGTGTTCGCCAAGTGGTTTTGGCGTAGCCGGCAGGTCATTTTGCATGTCCAGCTGTGGATCCGGCGAGTCAAGCCGGTGGTTCCGGCGTGTCCGGCAGGTGTTTCCGGTCTGTCCGGCAGGTGGTTCTGGCGTGACCGTCACGAGGTTCTGGCACGTCTGAGAGTTGGTTCCGGCATGCCCGACAGGTGATTCCGGGTTGTCCAGCATGTGGTTCTGGCACCTCGGAGAGGTGGTTCCGGCATGCCCGGCAGGTGATACCGGAGTGTCCGGCATGTGGTTCTGGCACCTCTGAGAGGTGGTTCCGGCATGCCCGACAGGTGATTCCGGAGTGTTCGCCAGGTGGTTCTGGCGTAGCCGGCAGGTCATTTTGCATGTCCGGCGGTGGTTCCGGCGAGTCGAGCCGGTGGTTCCGGCGTAGCCGGCAGTTGATTTTGGCGTGTCCACTAGGTGGTTCTGAGGAGTGGATCAGCTGGTTCCGGCATACTCGGCAGGTGGTCCCGACGTGTCCAGAACATGGTTCTGGCAAGTCTGAGAGGAGGTTCCGGCACGCCCAACAGGTGATTCCGGAGCGTCCGCCAAGTGTTTCTGGCGTACCCGGCAGGTGATTTTGGCATGTCCGACAGGTGTTTCTTGCGAGTCGAGCAGGTGGCTCAGGCATGCTCAGCTGGTGCTTCCGGCGTCTCTGGCACGTGGTTCTGGTGTGTCTGAGAGCTGGTTCTGGCATGTCCGGCAGATGATTCCGGACTGTCCACCAAGTGGTTGTTGTATACCTGGCAGGTGATTTTGGCGTGTCAGGAAGTTGGTTCCGGCTAGTTGAGCAGGTGGATCAGGCGTGCTCGCCAGTGGTTTTAGGCGGGTCTGGCAGGTGGTTTCGGTCTGTTCGGGGAGTGGTTCCGGCATCTCAGGCACATGGTTCTGGCACGTCTGAGAGGTGGTTGCGGCCGGCCCGACAGGTGTTTCCGGAGTGTCCGCCAAGTGGTTCTGGCGTAGCTGAAAGGTGATATTGGCGTGACCGGCAGGTGGTTCCAGCCAGCCCGGCAGGTGATTCCGGAGTGTCTGCCGAGTGGTTCTGGCATAGCCGGCAGGTGATTTTGGCGTGTCCAGCAGGTGGTTCTGGCGTGCTCAGCAGGTGCTTCCGGTGTCATTGGCATGTGGTTGTGGCATGTCTGAGAGGTGGTTCCGCCATGCCCGGCAGGTGATTCCGGAGTGTTCGCCAAGTGGTTCTGCTGTAGCCGGAGGTGATTTTGCATGTCCGGCAATGGTTCCGGCGAGTCGAGCCCGTGGTTCCGGCATGTCCAACAGGTGGTTCCAGCCGGCCCGACAGGTGTTTCCATGGTGTCTGCCAACCGGTTCTGGCATAGCTGGCACGTGATGTTGGCGTGACCGGCAGGTGGTTCCAGCAAGAACGGCAGGTGATTCCGAAGAGTTCACCAAATGGTTGTGGCGTAGCCGGCAGGTGATTTTGGCGTGTCCAGCAGGTGCTTTCGGCGAGTCGAGCAGGTGGTTCTGGCGTGCTCGGCAGGTGCTTCCGGTGTCATTGGCATGTGGTGCCGGCATGTCTGAGAGGTGGTTCCGGCATGCCCGGCAGGTGGTTCCGGAGTGTCTGCCGAGTGGTTCTGGAGCCAGCCCGGCAGGTGATTCCGAAGAGTTCACCAAATGGTTGTGGCGTAGCCGGCAGGTGATTTTGGCGTGTCAGGAAGTTGGTTCCGGCTAGTTGAGCAGGTGGATCAGGCGTGCTCGCCAGGTGGTTCAGGCGCGTCTGGCAGGGGGTTTCGGTCTGTTCGGGGAGTGGTTCCGGCATCTCAGGCACATGGTTCTGGCACGTCTGAGAGGTGGTTCCGGCTGGCCGGAGAGGTGTTGCCGGAGTGTCCGCCAAGTGGTTCTGGCGTAGCTGAAAGGTGATGTTGGCGTGACCAGCAGGTGGTTCCAGCCAGCCCGGCAGGTGATTCCGGAGTGTCTGCCGTGTGGTTCTGGCATAGCTGGCAGGTGATTTTGGCGTGTCCAGCATGTGGTTCCGGCGAGCTCGGCAGGTGGTACCAGCATGTCCGGAACATGGTTCTGGCACGTCTGAGAGATGGTTCCGTCATGCCCGGCAGGTGATTCTGGAGTGTCCGGCATGTGGTTCTGGCACCTCTGAGAGGTGGTTCCGGCATGCCCGGCAGGTGGTTCCGGAGTGTCTGCCGAGTGGTTCTGGAGTAGCCGGCAGGTGATTTTGGCGTGTCCAGCAGGTGGTTTTAGCGAGTCGAACAGGTGGTTCTGGCGTGCTCGGTAGGGGCTTCCGGTGTCATTCGCATGTGGTTCCGGCATGTCTGAGAGGTGGTTCCGCCATGCCCGGCAGGTGATTCCGGAGTGTCCGGCATGAGGTTCTGGCACCTCTGAGAGGTGGTTCCGGCATGCCAGGCAGGTGATACCGGAGTCTCCGGCATTTGGTTCTGGCACCTCTGAGAGGTGGTTCCGGAATGCCTGGCATGTGATTCCGGATTGTCTGCCGAGGGGTTCTGGCATAGCCGGCAGTTGATTTTGGCGTGTCCACTACGTGGTTCTGGGGAGTGGATGAGCTGGTTCAGGCATACTCGGCAGGTGGTACCGGCGTGTCCAGAACATGGTTCTGGCAAGTCTGAGAGGTGGTTCCGGCACGCCCGACAGGTGATTCCGAAGCGTCCGCCAAGTGTTTCTAGCGTACCCGGCAGGTGATTTTGGCATGTCCGACAGGTGTTTCTTGCGAGTCGAGCAGGTGGCTGAGGCATGCTCAGCTGGTGCTTCCGGCGTCTCTGGCACGTGGTTCTGGTGTTTCTGAGAGCTGGTTCTGGCATGTCCGGCAGATGATTCCGGAGTGTCCACCAAGTGGTTCTGGTATACCTGGCAGGTGATTTTGGCGTGTCAGGAAGGTGGTTCCGGCTAGTTGAGCAGGTGGATCAGGCGTGCTCGCCAGGGGTTTCAGGCGGGTCTGGCAGGTGGTTTCGGTCTGTTCGGGGAGTGGTTCCGGCATCTCAGGCACATGGTTCTGGCACGTCTGAGAGGTGGTTCCGGCCGCACCGACAGATGTTTCCGGAGTCTCCGCCAAGTGGTTCTGGCGTAGGTGAAAGGTGATATTGGCGTGACCAGCAGGTGGTTCCAGCCATCCCGGCAGGTGATTCCGGAGTGTCTGCCGAGTGGTTCTGGAGTAGCCGGCAGGTGATTCTGGCGTATCTAGCAGGTGGTTCTGGTGAGGGGATCAGGTGGTTCTGGCATACTAGGCAGGTGGTACCGGCATGTCCGGAACATGGTTCTCGCAAGTCTGTGAGGTGGTTCCGGCATGCCCCACATGTGCTTCCGGAGTGTTCGCCAAGTGGTTCTGGCGTAGCCAGCAGGTCATTTTGCATGTCCGATGGTGGTTCCGGCGAGTCGAGCCGGTGGTTCCGGGGTGTCCAGCAGGTGTTTCCGGTCTGTCCGGCAGGTGGTTCTGGCGTGACCGGCACGAGGTTCTGGCACGTCTGAGAGTTGGTTCCGGCATGCCCGACAGGTGATTCCGGAGTGTCCGCAACGTGGTTCTGGCGTACCCGGCAGGTGATTTTGGCGTGTCTGGCAGGTGT
Organism: Equus przewalskii; assembly: GCF_037783145.1. Taxonomy (NCBI): domain Eukaryota; kingdom Metazoa; phylum Chordata; class Mammalia; order Perissodactyla; family Equidae; genus Equus; species Equus przewalskii. The sequence goes on along the minus strand of NW_027228674.1, from coordinate 155,467 downwards.
TTCTTGCAAGTCGAGCATTTGGCTCAGGCATGATCAGCAGGTGCTTCCGGCGTGTCCGGCCCGTGGTTCTGGTGTCTCTGAGAGCTGGTTCTGGCATGTCCGGCAGATGATTCCGGAGTGTCCACCTTGTGGTTGTGGCATACCCGGCAGGTGATTTTAGCGTGTCAGGTAGGTGGTTCCGGCGAGTCGAGTAGGTGGTTCCGGCGTGCTCGGCAGGTGGACCAGGCGGGTTTGGCAGGTGGTTTCGGTCTGTTCGGGGTGCGATTCCGGCGTCTCAGGCACATGGTTCTGGCACGTCTGAGAGGTGGTTCCGGCCGGCCCGACAGGTGTTTCCATGGTGTCCGCCAAGTGGTTCTGGCATAGCTGGCAGGTGATGTTGGCGTGACCAGCAGGTGTTTCCAGCCAGCCCGGCAGGTGATTCCAGAGTGTCTGCTGAATGGTTCTGGCGTAGCCGGCAGGTGATTTTGGCAAGTCTGAGAGGTGGTTCCGGCACGCCCGCCAGGTGATTCCGGAGTGTCCGCCAAGTGTTTCTCACGTACCCAGCAGGTGATTTTGGCATGTCCGACAGGTGTTTCTTGCGAGTCGAGCAGGTGGCTTAGGCATGCTCAGCTGGTGCTTCCGGCGTCTCTGGCACGTGGTTCTGGTGTGTCTGAGAGCTGGTTCTGGCATGTCCGGCAGATGATTCCGGAGTGTCCACCAAGTGGTTCTGGCATACCTGGCAGGTGATTTTTGCGTGTCAGGAAGGTGGTTCCGGATAGTTGATCAGGTGGATCAGGCGTGCTCACCAGGGTGTTCAGGCGGGTCTGGCAGGTGGTTTCGGTCTGTTCGGGGAGTGGTTCCGGCATCTCAGGCACATGGTTCTGGCACGTCTGAGAGGTGGTTCCGGCCGGCCCGACAGGTGTTTCCGGAGTGTCTGCCAAGTGGTTCTGGCGTAGCTGAAAGGTGATGTTGGCGTGACCGGCAGGTGGTTCCAGCCAGCCCGGCAGGTGATTCCGGAGTGTCCGGCATGTGGTTCCGGCACCTCTGAGATGTGGTTCCGGCATGCCTGGCAGGTGATACCGGAGTGTCCCTGATTTCCTTCTGGCACCTCTGAGAGGTGGTTCCGGAATGCCTGGATGTGATTCCGGAGTGTCCGCCACGTGGTTCTGGCGTACCCGGCAGGTGATTTTGGCGTGTCCAGCAGGTTGTTTTGGCGAGTCGAGCAGGCGGTTCTGGCGTGCTCGGCAGGTGCTTCCGGTGTCATTGGCATGTGGTTCCGGCATGTCTGAGAGGTGGTTCCGCCATGCCCGGCAGGTGATTCCGGAGTGTTCCCCAAGTGGTTCTGGCATAGCCGGCAGGTGATTTTGCATGTCCGGCAATGGTTCCGGCGAGTCGAGCCAGTGGTTCCGGAATGTCCGGCAGGTGGTTCCGGCATGTCCGGCAGGTGGTTCCGGCATGTCCAGCACGTGGTTCCAGCATGCCTGGCAGGTGATTCCGGAGTGTCCGGCATGTGGTTCTGGCACCTCTGGGAGGTGGTTCCGGCATGCCCGGCACGTGATACCGGAGTGTTCGCCAAGTGGTTCTGGCGTAGCCGGCAAGTGATTTTGCATGTCCGGCAATGGTTCCGGCGAGTCGAGCCGGTGGTTCCGGAATGTCCGGCAGGTGGTTCCGGCATGTCCGGCAGGTGGTTCCGGCATGTCCAGCACGTGGTTCCAGCATGCCTGGCAGGTGATTCCGGAGTGTCCGGCATGTGGTTGTGGCATACCCGGCAGGTGATTTTAGCATGTCAGTTGGTGGTTCCAGCGAGTCGAGAAGGTGGTTCCAGTGTGCTCGGCAGGTGTTTCAGGCGGGTCTGGCAGGTGGTTTCGGTCTGTTCGGGGTGTGGTTCCAGCATCTCAGGCACATGGTTCAGGCACGTCAGATAGGTGGTTCCGGCCGGCCCGACAGGTGTTTCCATGGTGTCCGCCAAGTGGTTCTGGCATAGCTGGCAGGTGATGTTGGCGTGACCGGCAGGTGGTTCCAGCCAGCCCGGCAGGTGATTCCGAAGTGTTCACCAAATGGTTGTGGCGTAGCCGGAAGGTGATTTTGGCGTGTCAGGAAGGTGGTTTTGGCGAGTCGAGCAGGTGATTCTGGCGTGCTCGGCAGGTGCTTCCGGTGTCATTGGAATGTGGTTCCGGCATGTCTGAGAGGTGGTTCCGCCATGCCCGGCAGGTGATTCCGAAGTGTTCACCAAATGGTTGTGGCGATGCCGGAAGGTGATTTTGGCGTGTCCAGCAGGTGGTTTTGGCGAGTCGAGCAGGTGGTTCTGGCGTGCTCGGCGGGTGCTTCCGGTGTCATTGGCATGTGGTCCCAGCATGTCTGAGAGGTGGTTCCGCCATGCCCGGCAGGTGATTCCGGAGTGTTCGCCAAGTGGTTCTGGCGTAGCCAGCAGTTGATTTTTCATGTCCGGCAATGGTTCTGGCGAGTCGAGCCGGTGGTTCCGGCATGTCCGGCAAGTGGTTCCGGCATGCCCGGCAGGTGATTCCAGAGTGTCCGGCATGTGGTTCTGGCACCTCTGAGATGTGGTTCCGGCATGACCGGCAGGTGGTTCCGGAGTGTCTGACGAGTGGTTCTGGCGTAGGCGGCAGGTGATTCTGGCGTGTCCAGCAGGTGGTTCTGTGGAGTGGATCAGGTGGTTCCGGCATACTCGGCAATTGGTACCGGCGTGTCCAGAACATGGTTCTGGCAAGTCTGAGAGGCGGTTCCGGCATGCCCGACAGGTGATTCCGCAGTGTTCGCCAAGTGGTTCTGTCATAGCCGGCAGGTCATTTTCCATGTCCGGCGGTGGTTCCGGCGAGTCGGCCGGTGGTTCCGGCGCGTCCGGCATGTGGTTCTGGCGTGACCAGCACGAGGTTCTGGCACGTCTGAGAGTTGGTTCCGGCATGCCCGACAGGTGATTCCGGAGTGTCCGCCACGTGGTTCTGGCGTACCCGGCAGGTGATTTTGGCGTGTCTGGCAGATGTTTCTTGCAAGTCGAGCATTTGGCTCAGGCATGCTCTGCAGGTGCTTCCGGCGTGTCTGGCACGTGGTTCTGGTGTGTCTGAGAGCTGGTTCTGGCATGTCCGGCAGATGATTCCGGAGTGTCCACCAAGTGGTTGTGGAATACCCGGCAGGTGATTTTAGCGTGTCAGGTAGGTGGTTCCAGCAAGTCGAGTAGGTGGTTCCGGCGTGCTCGGCAGGTGGTTCAGGCGGGTCTGGCAGGTGGTTTCGGTCTGTTTGGGGTGTGGTTCCGGCATCTCAGGGACATGGTTCTGGCACGTCTGATAGGTGGTTCCGGCCGGCCCGACAGGTGTTTCCATGGTGTCCGCCAAGTGGTTCTGGCATAGCTGGCAGGTGATGTTGGCGGGACCGGCAGGTGGTTCCAGCCAGCCCAGCAGGTGATTCCGAAGTGTTCACCAAATGGTGGTGACGTAGCCGGAAGGTGATTTTGGCGTGTCAGGAAGGTGGATTTGGCGAGTCGAGCAGGTGGTTCTGGCGTGCTCGGCAGGTGTTTCCGGTGTCATTGGCACGCGGTTCCGGCATGTCTGATAGGTGGTTCCGCCATGCCCGGCAGGTGATTCCGGAGTGTTCGCCAAGTGGTTCTGGCGTAGCCGGCAGGTGACTTTGCATGTCCAGCAATGGTTCCGGCGAGTCGAGCCGGTGGTTGCGGCATGTCCGGCAGGTGGTTCCAGCATGCCCGGCAGGTGATTCCGGAGTGTCCGGCATCTGGTTCTGGCACCTCTGAGAGGTGGTTCCGGCATGCCCGGCAGGTGGTTCCGGAGTGTCTGCCGAGTGGTTCTGGCGTAGGCGGCAGGTGATTCTGGCCTGTCCAGCAGGTGGTCCTGGGGAGTGGATCATGTGGTTCCAGCATACTCGGCAGGTGGTACCGTCGTGTCCGGAACATGGTTCTGGCAAGTCTGAGAGGCGGTTCCGGCATGCCCGACAGGTGATTCCGGACTGTTCGCCAAGTGGTTCTGGCGTAGCCGGTATGTCATTTTGCATGTCCGGCGGTGGCTCCGGCGAGTCGAGCCGGTGGTTCCGGCGTGTCCAGCAGGTGTTTCCTGTCTGCCCGGCAGGTGATTCCGAAGTGTCCGGCATGTGGTTCTGGCACCTCTGAGAGGTGGTTCCGGCATGCCTGGCAGGTGATACCGGAGTGTCCGGCATTTGGTTCTGGCACCTCTGAGAGGTGGTTCTGGAATGCCTGGCATGTGATTCCGGAGTGTCTGCAGAGTGGTTCTGGCGTAGCCGGAAGGTGATTTTGGCGTGTCCAGCAGGTGGTTCCGGCGAGCTCGGCAGGTGGTACCGGCGTGTCCGGAACATGGTTCTGGCACGTCTGAGAGTTGGTTCCGGCATGCCCGGCAGGTGCTTCCGGCGTGTCCGGCACGTGGTTCTGGTGTGTCAGAGGGCTGGTTCTGGAATTTCCGGCAGATGATTCCAGCGTGTCCAGCATGTGGTTCTGGCACCTCTGAGAGGTGGTTCCGGCATGCCCGGCAGGTGATACCGGAGTGTCCGGCATGTGGTTCTGGCACCTCTGAGAGGTGGTTCCGGCATGCCCGACAGGTGATTCCGGAGTGTTCGCATAGTGGTTCTGGCGTAGCCGGCAGGTCATTTTGCATGTCCGGCGGTGGTTCCGGCGATTCGAGCCGCTGGTTCCGGCATGTCCGGCAGGTGATTCCGGCATGTCCAGCAGGTGGTTCTGGGGAGTGGATCAGGTGCTTCCGGCATGCCCGGCAGGTGATTCCGGAGTGTCCGGCATGTGATTCTGGCGCCTCTGAGATGTTGTTCTGGCATGCCCGGCAGGGGATACCGGAGTGTCCGGCATTTGGTTCTGGCATCTCTGAGAGGTGGTTCCGGGATGCCTGGCCTGTGATTCCGGAGTGTCTGCCGAGTGGTTCTGGCGTGTCCAGCAGGTGTTTCCGGTCTTTCCGGCAGGTGGTTCTGGCGTGTCCGCCACGAGGTTATGGCACGTCTGAGCGTTGGTTCCGGCATTTCCGGCAGATGATTCCGGAGTGTCCACCATGTGGTTGTTGCATACCCGGCAGGCGATTTTAGTGTGTCAGGTAGGTGGTTCCAGCGAGTCGAGTAGGTGGTTCCGGCGTGCTCGGCAGGTGCTTCAGGCGGATCTGGCAGGTGGTTTCGGTCTGTTCGGCGAGTCGTTCCGGGATCTCAGGCACATGGTTCTGGCATGTCTGAGAGGTGGTTCCGGCCGGCCGGAGAGGTGTTTCAGGAGTGTCTACGGTGTGGTTCTGGCGTAGCCGGCAGATGATTTTGGCGTGTCCAGCAGGTGGTTCCGGCGAGCTCGGCAGGTGGTACCGGCGTGTCCGGAACATGGTTCTGGCGCGTCTGAGAGGTGGTTCCGGCATGCCCGGCAGGTGATACCGGAGTGTCTGGCATTTGGTTCTGGCACCTCTGAGAGGTGGTTCCGGAATGCCTGGCCTGTGATTCCGGAGTGTCTGCCGAGTGGTTCTGGCGTAGCCGGCAGTTGATTTTGGCGTGTCCACTAGGTGGTTCTGGGGAGTGGATCAGCTGGTTCCAGCATACTCGGCAGGTGGTACCGGCTAGTCCAGAACATGGTTCTGGCAAGTCTGAGAGGTGGTTGCGGCACGCCCAACAGGTGATTCCGGAGCGTCCGCCAAGTGTTTCTGGCGTACCCTGCAGGTGATTTTGGCATGTCCGACAGGTGTATCTTGCGAGTCGAGCAGGTGGCTGAGGCATGCTCAGCTGGTGCTTCCGGCGTCTCTGGCACGTGGTTCTGGTGTGTCTGAGAGCTGGTTCTGGCATGTCCGGCAGATGATTCCAGAGTGTCCACCAAGCGGTTCTTGTATACCTGGCAGGTGATTTTGGCGTGTCAGTAGGTTGGTTCCGGCAGGTTGAGCAGGTGGATCAGGCGTGCTTGCCAGGGCGTTCAGGCGGGTCTGGCAGGTGGTTTCGGTCTGTTCGGGCAGTATTTCCGGCAACTCAGGCTCATGGTTCTGGCACATCTGAGAGGTGGTTCCGTCCGGCCCGACAGGTGTTTCCATGGTGTCTGCCAAGTGGTTCTGGCATAGCTGGCACGTGATGTTGGCGTGACCGGCAGGTGGTTCCAGCCAGCCCGGCAGGTGATTCCGAAGAGTTCACCAAATGGTTGTGGCGTAGCCGGCAGGTGATTTTGGCGTGTCCAGCAGGTGCTTTTGGCGAGTCGAGCAGGTGGTTCTGGAGTGCTCGGCAGGTGCTTCCGGTGTCATTGGCATGTGGTTCCGGCATGTCTGAGAGGTGGTTCCGATATGCCCGGCAGGTGGTTCCGGAGTGTCTGCCGAGTGGTTCTGGAGCCAGCCCGGCAGGTGATTCCGAAGAGTTCACCAAATGGTTGTGGCGTAGCCGGCAGGTGATTTTGGCGTGTCAGGAAGTTGGTTCCGGCTAGTTGAGCAGGTTGATCAGGCGTGCTCGCCAGGGGGTTCAGGCGCGTCTGGCAGGTGGTTTCGGTCTGTTCGGGGAGTGGTTCCGGCATCTCAGGCACATGGTTCTTGAACGTCTGAGAGGTGGTTCCGGCCGGCCGGAGAGGTGTTTCCGGAGTGTCCGCCAAGTGGTTCTGGCGTAGCCGGCAGGTGATTTTGCATGTCCGGCAATGGTTCCGGCGAGTCGAGCCGGTGGTTCCGCCATGTCCAGCACGTGGTTCCGGCATGCCCGGCAGGTGATTCCGGAGTGTCCGGCATGTGGTTCTGGCACCTCTGAGAGGTGGTTCCGGCATGCCCGGCAGGTGATACCGGAGTCTCCGGCATTTGGTTCTGGCACCTCTGAGAGGTGGTTCCGGAATGCCTGGCATGTGATTCCCGAGTGTCTGCCGAGTGGTTGTGGCGTTGCCGGCAGGTGATTTTGGCGTGTCCAGCAGGTGGTTCCCCCGAGCTCGGCAGTTGGTTCCGGCATGTCTTGAACATGGTTCTGGCAAGTCTGAGAGATGGTTCCGGCATGCCCGGCAGGTGATTCCGGAGTGTCCGGCATGTGGTTCTGGGACCTCTGAGAGGTGGTTCCGGCATGCCCGGCAGTTGGTTACGGAGTGTCTGCCGAGTGGTTCTGGAGTAGCCGGCAGGTGATTCTGGCGTATCCAGCAGGTGGTTCTGGGGAGTGTATCAGGTGGTTCCGGCATACTCGGCAGGTGGTACCGGCGTGTCCGGAACATGGTTCTGGCAAGTCTGAGAGGTGGTTCCGGCATGCCCGACAGGTGATTCCGGAGTGTTCGCCAAGTGGTTCTGGCGTAGCCGGCAGGTCATTTTGCATGTCCGGCGGTGTTTACAGCGAGTCGAGCCGGTGGTTGCGGCGTATCCAGCAGGTGTTTCCGGTCTGTCCGGCAGGTGGTTCTGGCGTGACCGTAACGAGGTTCTGGCACGTCTGAGAGTTGGTTCCGGCATGCCCGACAGGTGATTCCGGAGTGTCCGCCACGTGGTTCTGGCATACCCGGCAGGTGATTTTGGCGTGTCTGGCAGGTGTTTCTTCCAAGTCGAGCATTTGGCTCAGGCATGCTCAGCAGGTGCTTCGGGCGTGTCTGGCACGTGGTTCTGGTGTGTCTGAGAGCTGGTTCTGGCATGTCCGGCAGATGATTCCGGAGTGTCCACCAAGTGGTTGTGGCATACCCGGCAGGTGATTTTAGCGTGTCAGGTAGGCGGTTCCAGCGAGTCGAGTAGGTGGTTCCGGCGGGCACGGCAGGTGGATCAGGCGGGTCTGGCAGGTGGTTTCGGTCTGTTCGGGGTGTGGTTCCGGCATCTCAGGCACATGGTTCTGGCACGTCTGAGAGGTGGTTCCGGCCGGCCCTACAGGTGTTTCCGGAGTGTCCGCCAAGTGGTTCCGGCGTAGCTGAAAGGTCATGTTGGCGTGACCGGCATGTGGTTCCAGCCAGCCCGGCACGTGATTCCGAAGAGTTCACCAAATGGTTGTGGCGTAGCCGGCAGGTGATTTTGGCGTGTCCAGCAGGTGGTTTTGGCGAGTAGAGCAGGTGGTTCTGCCGTGCTCGGCAGGTGCTTCCGGTGTCATTGGCATGTGGTTCCGGCATGTCTGAGAGGTGGTTCCGCCATGCCCGGCAGATGATTCCGGAGTGTTTGCCTAGTGGTTCTGGCGTAGCCGGCAGGTCATTTTGCATGTCCGGCGGGGGTTCCGGCCAGTCGAGCCGGTGGTTCCGGCGTGTCCGGCAGGTGGTTCTGGCGGGACCGGCACGAGGTTCTGGCACGTCTGAGAGTTGGTTCCGGCATGCCCGGCAGGTGATTCCGGAGTGTCCGGCATGTGGTTCTGGCACCTCTGAGAGGTGGTTCTGGCATGCCCAGCAGGAGATTCCGGAGTCTCCGGCATTTGGTTCAGGCACCTCTGAGACGTGGTTCCGGAATGCCTGGCCTGTGATTCCGGAGTGTCTGCCGAGTGGTTCTGGCGCAGCCGGCAGTTGATTTTGGCGTGTCCACTAGGTGGTTCTGGGGAGTGGATCAGCTGGTTCTGGCATACTCGGCCGGTGGTACCGGCGTGTCCAGAACATGGTTCTGGCAAGTCTGAGAGGTGGTTCCGGCACGCCCGACAGCTGATTCCGGAGAGTCCGCCATGTTGTTCTGGCGTACCCGGCAGGTGATTTTGGCGTGTCTGGCAGGTGTTTCTTACAATTCGAGCATGTGGCTCAGGCATTATCAGCAGGTGCTTCCGGCGTGTCCGGCACGTGGTTCTGGTGTGTCAGAGGGCTGGTTCTGGCATTTCTGGCAGATGATTCCGGAGTGTCCACCAAGTGGTTCTGGTAGACCTGGCAGGTGATTTTGGCGTGTCTGGAAGGTGGTTCCGGCTAGTTGAGCAGGTGGATCAGGCGTGCTCGCCAGGTGGTTCAGGCGGGTCTGGCAGGTTGTTTCGGTCTGTTCGGGGTGTGGTTCCGGCATCTCAGGCACATGGTTCTGGCACGTCTGAGATGTGGTTCCGGCCGGCTCTACAGGTGTTTCCGGAGTGTCCGCCTAGTGGTTCCGGCGTAGGTGAAAGGTGATGTTGGCGTGACCAACAGGTGGTTCCAGCCAGCCCGGCAGATGATTCGGGAGTGTCTGCTGAATGGTTCTGGCGTAGCCGGCAGGTGATTTTGGCGTGTCCAGCAGATGGTTCCGGCGAGCTCGGCAGGTGGTACCGGCGTGTCCGGAACATGGTTCTGGCACCTCTGAGAGGTGGTTCCGGCTTGCCCGGCAGGTGGTTCCGGAGTGTCTGCCGAGTGGTTCTGGCGTTGCTGGCAGGTGATTCTGGGGTGTCCAGCAAGTGGTTCTGGGTAGTGGAGCAGGTGGTTCTGGCATACTCGGCAGGTGGTACCGGCGTGTCCGGAACATGGTTCTGGCAAGTCTGAGAGGTGGTTCCGGCATGCCCGACAGGTGATTCCGTAGTGTTCGCCAAGTGGTTCTGGCGTAGCCGGCAGGTGATTTTGCATGGCCGGCAATGGTTCCGGCGAGTCGAGCCGGTGGTTCCGGCATGACCGGCAGGTGGTTCCGGCATGCCCGGCAGGTGATTCCGGAGTGTCCGGCATGTGGTTGTGGCACCTCTGAGAGGTGGTTCCGGCATGCCCGGCAGGTGATACCGGAGTGTTCGCCAAGTGGTCTGGCGTAGCCGTCAGGTGATTTTGCATGTCCGGCGGTGGTTCCGGCGTGTCGAGCCGGTGGTTCCGGCGTAGCCGGCAGTTGATTTTGGCGTGTCCACTAGGTGGTTCTGGGGAGTGGACCAGCTGGTTCCGGCATACTCGGCAGGTGGTACTGGCGTGTCCAGAACATGGTTGTGGCAAGTCTGAGAGGTGGTTCCGGCACGCCCGACAGGTGATTCCGGAGCGTCCGCCAAGTGTTTCTGGCGTACCCGGCAGGTGATTTTGGCATGTCTGACAGGTGTTTCTTGCGAGTCGAGCAGGTGGCTGAGGCATGCTCAGCTGGTGCTTCTGGCGTCTCTGGCACGTGGTTCTGGTGTGTCTGAGAGCTGGTTCTGGCATGTCCGGCAGCTGATTCCGGAGTGTCCACCAAGTGGTTCTGGTATACCTGGCAGGTGATTTTGGCGTGTCAGGAAGGTGGTTCCGGCTAGTTGAGCAGGTGGATCAGGCGTGCTCGCCAGGGGGTTCCGGCGTGTGTGGCAGGTGGTTTATGTCTGTTCAGGGAGTGATTCCGGCATATCAGGCACATGGTTCTGGCACGTCTGAGAGGTGGTTCCGGCATGCCCGGCAGGTGATTCCGGAGTGTCCGGCATGTGGTTCTGGCACCTCTGAGAGGTGGTTCCGGCATGCCCGGCAGGTGATACCGGAGTGTCCGGCATTTGGTTCTGTCACCTCTGAGAGGTGGTTTCGGAATGCCTGGCATGTGATTCCGGAGTGTCTGCCGAGTGGTTCTGGCGTAGCCGGCAGTTGATTTTGGCGTGTCCACTAGGTGGTTCTGGGGAGTGGCTCAGCTGGTTCCGGCATACTCAGCAGGTGATACCGGCATGTCCAGAACATGGTTCTGGCAAGTCTGATAGGTGGTTCCGGCACGCCCGACAGGTGATTCCGGAGCGTTCCCCAAGTGTTTCTGGCGTACCCGGCAGGTGATTTTGGCATGTCCGACAGGTGTTTCTTGCGAGTCGAGCAGGTGGCTCAGGCATGCTCAGCTGGTGCTTCCGGCGTCTCTGGCACGTGGTTCTGGTGTGTCTGAGAGCTGGTTCTGGCATGTCCGGCAGATGATTCCGGAGTGTCCACCAAGTGGTTGTGGCATACCCGGCAGGTGATTTTAGCGTGTCAGGTAGGTGGTTCCAGCGAGTCGAGTAGGTGGTTCCGGCGTGCTCGGCAGGTGGTTCAGGCGGGTCTGGCTGGTGGTTTCGGTCTGTTCGGGGAGTGGTTCCTGCATCTCAGGCTCATGGTTCTGGCACGTCTGAGAGGTGGTTCCGGCCGGCCCGACAGGTGTTTCCATGGTGTCCGCCAAGTGGTTCTGGCATAGCTGGCAGGTGATTTTGGCGTGTCCAGCAGGTGGTTTTGGCGAGTCGAGCAGGTGGTTCTGGCATGCTCGGCAGGTGCTTCCGGTGTCATTGTCATGTGGTTCCGGCATGTCTGAGAGGTGGTTGCGCCATGCCCGGCAAGTGATTAGGGAGTGTTCGCCAACTGGTTCTGGCGTAGCCGGCAGGTCATTTTGCATGTCCGGCGGTGGTTCCGGCAAGTCGAGCCGGTGGTTCCCGCATGTCCGGCAGGTGATTCCGGCATATCCAGCATGTTGTTCCGGCATGCCCGGCAGGTGATTCCGGAGTGTCCGGCATGTGGTTCTGGCACCTCTGAGAGGTGGTTCCGGCATGCCCAGCAGGTGATACCGGAGTGTTCGCCAAGTGGTTCTGGCGTAGCCGGCAGGTGAATTTGGCGTGTCCAGAAGGTGGTTTTGACGAGTCGAGCAGGTGGTTCTGGCGTGCTCGGCAGGTGCTTCCGGTGTCATTGGCATGTCGTTCCGGCATGTCTGAGAGGTAGTTCCGGCATGCCCGGCAGGTGGTTCCGGAGTGTCTGCCGAGTGGTTCTGGAGCCAGCCCGGCCGGTGATTCCGAAGAGTTCACCAAATGGTTGTGGCGTAGCCGGCAGGTGATTTTGGCGTGTCAGGAAGGTGGTTCCGGCTAGTTGAGCAGGTGGATTAGGCGTGCTCGCCAGGGGGTTCAGGCGGGTCTGGCAGGTGGTTTCGGTCTGTTCGGGGAGTGGTTCCGGCATCTCAGGCACATGGTTCTGGCACGTCTGACAGGTGGTTCCGGCCGGCCGGAGAGGTGTTTCCGGAGTGTCCGCCAAGTGGTTCTGGCGTAGCTGAAGGGTGATATTGGCGTGACCGGCAGGTGGTTCCAGCCAGCCCGGCAGGTGATTCCGGAGTTTCTGCTGTGTGGTTCTGTCGTAGCTGGCAGGTGATTTTGGCTTGTCCAGCATGTGGTTACGGCGAGCTCGGCAGGTGGTACCAGCGTGTCCGGAACATGGTTCTGGCACGTCTGAGAGATGGTTCCGGCATGCCAGGCAGGTGATTCCAGAGTGTCCGCCACGTGGTTCTGGCATAGCTGGCAGGTGATGTTGGCGTGACCGGCAGGTGGTTCCAGCCAACCCGGCAGGTGATTCCGGAGTGTGCGGCATGTGGTTCTGGCACCTCTGACAGATGGTTCCGGCATGCCCGGCAGGTGATTCCGGAGTGTCCGGCATGTGGTTCTGGCACCTCTGAGAGGTGGTTCCGGCATGCCCTGCAGTTGGTTACAGAGTGTTTGCCGAGTGGTTCTGGAGTAGCTGGGTGGTGATTCTGGCGTATCCAGCAGGTGCTTCTGGGGAGTGTATCAGGAGGTTCTGGCATACTCGGCAGGTGGTACCGGCGTGTCCGGAACATGGTTCTGGCAAGTCTGAGAGGTGGTTCCGGCATGCCCCACAGGTGATTCCGGAGTCTTCGCCAACTGGTTCTGGCGTAGCCGGCAGGTCATTTTGCATGTCCGGCGGTGGTTCCGGCGAGTCGAGCCGGTGGTTCCGGCGTGTCCAGCAGGGGTTTCCGGTCTGTCCGGCAGGTGTTTCTGGTGTGACCGGCACGAGGTTCTGGCACGTCTGTGAGTTGGTTCCGGCATGCCCGACAGGTGATTCCGGAGTGTCTGCCACGTGGTTCTGGCGTACCCGGCAGGTGATTTTGGCGTGTCTGGCAGGTGTTTCTTGCAAGTCGAGCATTTGGCTCAGGCATGCTCAGCAGGTGCTTCCGGCGTGTCCGGCCCGTGGTTCTGGTGTGTCTGAGAGGGGGTTCTGGCATGTCCGGCAGATGATTCCGGAGTGTCCACCAAGTGGATGTGGCCTAGCCGGCAGGTGATTTTAGCGTGTCAGGTACGTGGTTCCAGCGAGTCGAGTAGGTGGTTCCGGCGAGCTCGGCAGGTGGTACCGGCGTGTCCGGAACATGGTTTTGGCACCTCTGAGAGGTGGCTCCGGCATGCCCGGCAGCTGATTCCGGAATGTCCGGCATGTGGTTCTGGCACCTCTGAGAGGTGGTTCCAGCATGCCCGGCAGGTGGTTCCGGAGTGTCTGCCGAGTGGTTCTGGCGTAGTCGGCAGGTGATTCTGGCGTGTCCAGCAGGTGGTTCTGGGGAGTGGATCAGGTGGTTCCGGCATACTCGGCAGGTGGTACTGGCGTGTCCGGAACATGGTTCTGGCAAGTCTGAGATGTGGTTCCGGCCGGCCCGACAGGTGTTTCCGGAGTGTCTCCCAAGTGGTTCTGGCGTAGCTGAAAGCTGATGTTGGCGTGACCGGCAGGTGGTTCCAGCCAGCCCGGCAGGTGATTCCGGAGTGTCCGGCATGTGGTTCCGGCACCTCTGAGATGTGGTTCCGGCATGCCTGGCAGGTGATACCGGAGTGTCCCTGATTTCCTTCTGGCACCTCTGAGAGGTGGTTCCGGAATGCCTGGATGTGATTCCGGAGTGTCTGCCGAGTGGTTCTGGTGTAGCAGGCAGGTGAATTTGGCGTGTCCAGCATGTTGTTTTGGCGAGTCGAGCAGGTGGTTCTGGCGTGCTCGGCAGGTGCTTCCGGTGTCATTGGCATGTGGTTCCGGCATGTCTGAGAGGTGGTTCCGCCATGCCCGGCAGGTGATTCCGGAGAGTTCCCCAAGTGGTTCTGGCATAGCCGGCAGGTGATTTTGCATGTCCAGCAATGGTTCCGGCGAGTCGAGCAGTGGTTCCGGAATGTCCGGCAGGTGGTTCCGGCATGTCCGGCAGGTGGTTCCGGCATGTCCAGCACGTGGTTCCAGCATGCCTCGCAGGTGATTCCGGAGTGTCCGGCATGTGGTTCTGGCACCTCTGAGAGGTGGTTCCGGCATGCCCGGCACGTGATACCGGAGTGTTCGCCAAGTGGTTCTGGCGTAGCCGGCAGGTGATTTTGCATGTCCAGCAATGGTTCCGGCGAGTCGAGCCGGTGTTTCCGGAATGTCCGGCAGGTGGTTCCGGCATGTCCGGCAGGTGGTTCCGGCATGTCCAGCACGTGGTTCCAGCATGCCCGGCAGGTGATTCCGGAGTGTCCGGCATGTGGTTCTGGCACCTCTGATAGGTGGTTCCGGGATGCCCGGCAGGTGATACCGGAGTGTCCGGCATTTGGTTCTGCCACCTCTGAGAGGTGGTTCCGGAATGCCTGGCATGTGATTCCGGAGTGTCTGCCGAGTAGTTCTGGTGTAACCGGCAGTTGATTTTGGCGTGTCCACTAGGTGGTTCTGGGGAGTGGATCAGCTGGTTCCGGCATACTCGGCAGGTGGTACCGGCGTGTCCAGAACATGGTTCTGGCAAGTCTGAGAGGAGGTTCCGGCACACCCGACAGGTGATTCCGGAGTGTCCGCCAAGTGATTCTGGCGTACAGGGCAGGTGATTTTGGCATGTCCGACAGGTGTATCTTGCGAGTCGAGCAGGTGGTTCTGGCGTGCTCGGCATGTGCTTCCGGTGTCATTGGCATGTGGTTCCGGCATGTCTGAGAGGTGGTTCCGGCATTCCAGGCAGGTGGTTCCGGAGAGTCTGCCGAGTGGTTCTGGAGCCAGCCCGGCAGGTGATTCCGAAGAGTTCACCAAATGGTTGTGGCGTAGCCGGCAGGTTATTTTGGCGTGTCAGGAAGTTGGTTCCGGCTAGTTGAGCAGGTGGATCAGGCGTGCTCGCCAGGGGGTTCAGGCGGGTCTGGCAGGTGGTTTCGGTCTGTTCGGGGAGTGGTTCCGGCATCTTAGGCACATGGTTCTGGCACGTCTGAGAGGTGGTTCCGGCCGGCCGGAGAGGTTTTTCCGGAGTGTCCGCCAAGTGGTTCTGGCGTAGCTGAAAGGTGATGTTCGCATGACTGGCAGGTGGTTCCAGGCATCCCGGCAGGTGAATCCGGAGTGTCTGCCGTGTCGTTCTGGGGTAGCTGGCAGGTGATTTTGGCGTGTCCAGCAGGTGGTTCTGGCGAGCTCGGCAGGTGGTACCAGCGTGTCCGGAACATGGTTCTGGCACGTCTGAGAGATGGTTCCGGCATGCCCGGCATGTGATTCCGGAGTGTCCGGCATGTGGTTCTGGCAAGTCTGAGAGGTGGTTCCGGCATGCTGGACAGGTGATTCCGGAGTGTTCGCCAAGTGGTTCTGGTGTAGCCGGCTGGTCATTTTGCATGTCCGGCGGTTGTTCCGGCGAGTCGAGCCGGTGGTTCCGGCGTGTCCGGCAGTTGGATCTGGCGTGACCGACACGAGGTTCTGGCACGTCTGAGAGTTGGTTCCGGCATGCCCGACAGGTTATTCCGGAGTGTCCGCCACGTGGTTCTGGCGTACCCGGCAGGTGATTTTGGTGCGACTGGCAGGTGTTTGTTGCAAGTCGAGCATTTGGCTCAGGCATGCTCAGCAGGTGCTTCCGGCATGTCTGGCACGTGGTTCTGGTGTGTCTGAGATCTGGTTCTGGCATGTCCAGCAGATGATTCCGGAGTGTCCACCAAGTGGTTGTGGCATACCCGGCAGGTGATTTTAGCATGTCAGGTGGTGGTTCCAGCGAGTCGAGAAGGTGGTTCCGGTGTGCTCGGCAGGTGGTTCAGGCGGGTCTGGCAGGTGGTTTCGGTCTGTTCGTGGTGTGGTTCCAGCATCTCAGGCACATGGTTCTGGCACGTCTGAGAGGTGGTTCCGGCCGGCCCGACAGGTGTTTCCATGGTGTCCGCCAAGTGGTTCTGGCATAGCTGGCAGGTGATGTTGGCGTGACCGGCAGGTGGTTCCAGCCAGCCCGGCAGGTGATTCCGAAGTGTTCACCAAATGGTTGTGGCGTAGCCGGAAGGTGATTTTGGCGTGTCAGGAAGGTGGTATTGGCGAGTCGAGCAGGTGATTCTGGCGTGCTCGGCGGGTGCTTCCAGTGTCATTGGCATGTGGTTCCAGCATGTCTGAGAGGTGGTTCCGCCATGCCCGGCAGGTGATTCCGGACTGTTAGCCAAGTGGTTCTGGCGTAGCCGGCAGGTGATTTTACATGTCCGGCAATGGTTCCGGCGAGTCGAGCCGGTGGTTCCGGCATATCCGGCAGGTGGTTCCGGCATGCCCGGCAGGTGATTCCGGAGTGTCCGGCATGTGGTTCTGGCACCTCTGAGAGGTGGTTCCGGCATGCCTGGCAGGTGATACCGGAGTGTCCGGCATTTGGTTCTGGCACCTCTGAGAGGTGGTTCCGGAATGCCTGGCATGTGATTCTGGAGTGTCTGCCGAGTGGTTCTGGCGTTGCCGGCAGTTGATTTTGGCGTGTCCACTAGGTGGTTCTGGGGAGTGGATCAGCTGGTTCCGGCATACTCGGCAGGTGGTACCGGCGTGTCCAGAACATGGTTCTGGCAAGTCTGAGCGGAGTTTCCGGAACGCCCGACAGGTGATTCCGGAGCGTCCGCCAAGTGTTTCTGGCGTACCCGGCAGGTGATTTTGGCATGTCCGACAGGTGTATCTTGCGAGTCGAGCAGGTGGCTCAGGCATGCTCAGCTGGTGTTTCCGGCGTCTCTGGCACGTGGTTCTGGAGTGTCTGAGAGCTGGTTCTGGCATGTCCGGCAGATGATTCCGGAGTGTCCACCAAGTGGTTCTGGTATACCTGGCAGGTGATTTTGGCGTGTCAGGAAGTTGGTTCCAGCTAGTTTAGCAGGTGGATCAGGCGTGCTGGCCAGGGGCTTCAGGCGGGTCTGGCAGGTGGTTTCGGTCTGTTCGGGCAGTGGTTCCAGCATCTCAGGCTCATGGTTCTGGCACGTCTGAGAGGTGGTTCCGGCCGGCCGGAGAGGTGTTTCCGGAGTGTCCGCCAAGTGTTTCTGGCGTAGCTGAAAGGTGATGTTGGCGTGACCGGCAGGTGGTTCCAGCCAGCCCGGCAGGTGATTCCAGAGTGTCTGCCGTGTGCTTCTGGCGTAGCTGGCAGGTGATTTTGGCGTGTCCAGCAGGTGGTTCCAGCGAGCTCGGCAGGTGGTAGCAGCGTGTCCGGAACATGGTTCTGGCACGTCTGAGAGATGGTTCCGGCATGCCCGGCAGGTGATTCCGGGGTGTCCGGCATGTGGTTCTGGCACCTCTGAGAGGTGATTCCGGCATGCCCGGCAGGTGATTCCGGAGTGTCCGTCATGTGGTTCTGGCACCTCTGAGAGGTGGTTCCGGCATGCCCGGCAGGTGGTTCCAGAGTGTCCGGCATGTGGTTCTGGCACCTCTGTGAGGTGGTTCCGGCATGCCCGGCAGGTGGTTCCGGAGTGTCTGCCGAGTGGTTCTGGCGTAGTCGGCAGGTGATTCTGGCGTGTCCAGCAGGTGGTTCTGGGGAGTGGATCAGGTGGTGCCAGCATACTCGGCAGGTGGTACCGTCGTGTCCGGAACATGGTTCTGGCAAGTCTGAGAGGCCGTTCCGGCATGCCCGACAGGTGATTCCGGAGTGTTCGCCAAGTGGTTCTGGCGTAGCCGGCATGTCATTTTGCATGTCCGGCGGTGGTTCCGACGAGTCGAGCCGGTGGTTCCAGCGTGTCCAGCAGGTGTTTCCGGGCTGTCCGGCAGGTGGTTCTGGCGTGTCCGGCACGAGGTTCTGGCACTTCTGAGAGTTGGTTCGGCATGCCCGAATGGTGATTCCGGAGTGTCCGCCAAGTGTTTCTGGAGTACCCGGCAGGTGATTTTGGCATGTCCGTCAGGTGTTTCTTGCGAGTCGAGCAGGTGGCTCAGGCATGCTCAGCTGGTGCTTCCGGCGTCTCTGGCACGTGGTTCTGGTGTGTCTGAGAGCTGGTTCTGGCATGTCCGGCAGATGATTCCGGAGTGTCCACCAAGTGGTTGTGGCATACCCGTCAGGTGATTTTTGCGCGTCAGGTAGGTGGTTCCGGCGAGTCGAGTAGGTGGTTCCGCCGTGCTCGGCAGGTGGTTCAGGCGGGTCTGGAAGGTGGTTTCGGTCTGTTCGGGGTGTGGTTCCGGCATCTCAGGCACATGGTTCTGGCACGTCTGAGAGGTGGTTCCGGCCGGCCCGACAGGTGTTTCCATGATGTCTGCCAAGTGGTTCTGGCATAGCTGGCAGGTGATGTTGGCGTGACCAGCAGGTGGTTCCAGCCAGCCCGGCAGGTGATTCCGAAGTGCTCACCAAATGGTTGTGGCTTAGCCGGCAGGTGATTTTGGCGTGTCCAGCAGGTGGTTTTGGCGAGTCGAGCAGGTGGTTCTGGCGTGCTCAGCAGGTGCTTCCGGTGTCATTGGCATGTGGTTCCGGCGTGTCTGAGAGGTGGTTCCAGCATGCCCGGCAGGTGATTCCGGAGTGTTCCCCAAGTGGTTCTGGCATAGCCGGCAGGTGGTTCCGGCATGCCCGGCAGGTGATTCCGGAGTGTCCGGCATGTAGTTCTGGCACCTCTGAGAGGTGGTTCCGGCATGCCCGGCAGGTGATTCCGAAGAGTTCACCAAATGGTTGTGGCGTAGCCGGCAGGTGATTTTGGCGTGTCAGGAAGTTGGTTCCGGCTAGTTGAGCAGGTGGATCAGGCGTGCTCGCCAGGGGTTTCAGGCGGGTATGGCACGTGATTTCGGTCTGTTCGGGGAGTGGTTCCGGCATCTCAGGCACATGGTTCTGGCACGTCTGAGAGGTGGTTCAGGCCGCCGGAGAGGTGTTTCCGGAGTGTCCGCCAAGTGGTTCTGGCGTAGCTGAAAGGTGATGTTGGCGTGACCGGCAGGTGGTTCCAGCCAGCCCGGCAGGTGATTCCGGAGTGTTCCCCAAGTGGTTCTGGCATAGCCGGCAGGTGATTTTGCATGTCCGGCAATGGTTCCGGTGAGTCGTGCCGGTGGTTCCGGCATGTCTGGCAGGTGGTTCCGGCATGCCCGGCAGGTGATTCCGGAGTTTCCGGCATGTGGTTCTGGCACCTCTGAGAGGTGGTTCCGGCATGCCCGGCAGGTGGTTCCGGAGTGTCTGCCGAGTGGTTCTGGCGTAGGCGGCAGGTGATTCTGGCGTGTCCAGCAGGTGGTCCTGGGGAGTGGATCAGGTGGTTCCAGCATACTCGGCAGGTGGTACCGTCGTGTCCGGAACATGGTTCTGGCAAGTCTGAGAGATGGTTCCGGCATGCCCGGCAGGTGAGTCCGGAGTGTCCGGCATGTGGTTCTGGCACCTCTGAGAGGTGGTTCCGGCATGCCCTGCATTTGGTTACGGAGTGTCTGCCGAGTGGTTCTGGCGTAGCCGGCAGGTGATTTTGCATGTCCGGCAATGGTTCCGGCGAGTCGAGCCGGTGGTTCCGGCATGTCCGGCAGTTGGTTCCGGCAGGCCCGGCCGGTGATTCCGGAGTGTCCGGCATGTGGTTGTGGCACCTCTGAGAGGTGGTTCCGGCATGCCCAGGAGGTGATACCGGAGTGTTCGCCAAGTGGTTCTGGCATGTCTGGCAGGTGGTTCCGGCATGTCCAGCACGTGGTTCCAGCATGCCCTGCAGGTGATTCCGGAGTGTCCGGCATGTGGTTCTGGCATCTCTGAGAGGTGGTTCCGGCATGCCCGGCAGGTGATACCGGAGTGTCCGGCCTTTGGTTCTGGCACCTGTGAGAGGTGGTTCCGGAATGCCTGGCCTGTGATTCCGGAGTGTCTTGCGAGTGTTTCTGGCGTAGCCAGCAGTTGATTTTGGCGTGTCCACTAGGTGGTTCTGGGGAGTGGATCAGCTGGTTCCGGCATACTCGGCAGGTGGTACCGGCGTGTCCAGAACATGGTTCTGGCAAGTCTGACAGGTGGTTCCGGCACGCCCGACAGGTGATTCCGGAGCGTCCGCCAAGTGTTTCTGGCGTACCCGGCAGGTGATTTTCGCATGTCCGACAGGTGTATCTTGCGAGTCGAGCAGGTGGCTCAGGCATGCTCAGCTGGTGCTTCCGGCGTCTCTGGCACGTGGTTCTGGTGTGTCTGAGAGCTGGTTCTGGCATGTCCGGCAGATGATTCCGGAGTGTCCACCAAGTGGTTCTTGTATACCTAGCAGGTGATTTTGGCGTGTCAGGAAGTTGGTTCCAGATAGTTGATCAGGTGGATCAGGCGTGCTGGCCAGGGGCTTCAGGCGGGTCTGGCAGGTGGTTTCGGTCTGTTCGGGGAGTGGTTCCGGCATCTCAGGCACATGGTTCTGGCACGTCTGAGAGGTGGTTCCGGCCGGCCCGACAGGTGTTTCCATGGTGTCCGCCAAGTGGTTCTGGCATAGCTGGCAGGTGATGTTGGCGGGACCGGCAGGTGGTTCCAGCCAGCCCGGCAGGTGATTCCGAAGAGTTCACCAAATGGTTGTGGCGTTGCCGGCAGGTGATTTTGGCGTGTCAGGAAGGTGGTTCCGGCTAGTTGAGCAGGTGGATCAGGCGTGCTCGCCAGGGGGTTCAGGCGGGTCTGGCAGGTGGTTTCGGTCTGTTAGGGGAGTGGTTCCGGCATCTCAGGCACATGGTTCTGGCACGTCTGAGAGGTGGTTCCAGCCGGCCCGACAGGTGTTTCCGGAGTGTCCGCCAAGTGGTTCTGGCGTAGCTGAAAGGTGATGTTGGCGTGACCGGCAGGTGGTTCCAGCCAGCCCGGCAGGTGATTCCGGAGTGTCTGCCGCGTGGTTCAGGCGTAGTCGGCAGGTGATTTTGGCGTGTCCAGAAGGTGGTTCCGGCGAGCTCGGCAGGTGGTACCGGCGCGTCCGATACATGGTTCTGGCACGTCTGAGAGATGGTTCCGGCATGCCCGGAAGGTGATTCCGGAGTGTTCGCCAAGTGGTTCTGGCGTACCCGGCAGGTCATTTTGCATGTCCGGCGGTGGTTCCGGCGATTCGAGCCGGTGGTTGCGGCGTATCCAGCAGGTGTTTCCGGTCTGTCCGGCAGGTGGTTCTGGCGTGACCGGCACGAGGTTCTGGCACGTCTGAGAGTTGGTTCCGGCATGCCCGACAGGTGATTCCGGAGTGTCCGCCACGTGGTTCTGGCGTACCCGGCAGGTGATTTTGGCGTGTCTGGCAGGTGTTTCTTGCAAGACGAGCATTTGGCTCAGGCATGCTCAGCAGGTGCTTCCGGCGTGTCTGGCACGTGGTTCTGGTGTGTCTGAGAGCTGGTTCTGGCATGTCCGGCAGATGATTCCGGAGTGTCCACCAAGTGGTTCTGGTATACCTGGCAGGTGATTTTGGCGTGTCAGGAAGTTGGTTCCGGCTAGTTGAGCAGGTGGATAAGGCGTGCTCGCTAGGGGGTTCAGGCGGGTCTGGCAGGTGTTTTCGGTCTGTTCGGGGAGTGGTTCCGGCATCTCAGGCACATGGTTCTGGCACGTCTGAGAGGTGGTTCCGGCCGTCCTGACAGGTGTTTCCATGGTGTCCGCCAAGTGGTTCTGGCATAGCTGGCAGGTGATGTTGGCGTGACCGGCAGGTGGTTCCCGCAAGCCCGGCAGGTGATTCCGAAGAGTTCACCTAATGGTTGTTGCGTAGCCGGCCAGTGATTTTGGCGTGTCCAGCAGGTGGTTTTGGCGAGTCGAGCAGGTGGTTCTGGCGTGCTCGGCAGGTGCTTCCGGTGTCATTGGGATGTGGTTCCGGCATGTCTGAGAGGTGGTTCCGGCATGCCCGGCAGGTGGTTCCGGAGTGTCTGCCGAGTGGTTCTGGAGCCAGCCCAGCAGGTGATTCCGAAGAGTTCACCAAATGGTTGTGGCGTAGCCAGCAGGTGATTTTGGCGTGTCAGGAATTTGGTTCCAGCTAGTTGAGCAGGTGGATCAGGCGTGCTCGCCAGGGGTTTCAGGCGGGTATGGCACGTGATTTCGGTCTGTTCGGGGAGTGGTTCCAGCATCTCAGGCACATGGTTCTGGCACGTCTGAGAGGTGGTTCCGGCCGGCCGGAGAGGTGTTTCCGGAGTGTCCGCCAAGTGGTTCTGGCGTAGCTGAAAGGTGATGTTGGCGTGACCGGCAGGTGGTTCCAGCCAGCCCGGCAGGTGATTCTGGAGTGTCTGCCTTGTCGTTCTGGCGTAGCTGGCAGGTTATTTTGGCGTGTCCAGCAGGTGGTTCCGGCGAGCTCGGCAGGTGGTAGCAGCGTGTCCGGAACATGGTTCTGGCACCTCTGAGAGGTGGTTCCGGCATGCCCAGCAGGTGATTCAGGAGTGTCCGGCATGTGGTTCTGGCACCTCTGAGAGGTGGTTCCGGCATGCCCGGCAGGTGGTTCCAGAGTGTCCGGCATGTGGTTCTGGCACCTCTGAGAGGTGGTTCCGGCATGCCCGGCAGGTGGTTCCAGAGTGTCTGCCGAGTGGTTCTGGCGTAGTCGGCAGGTGATTCTGGCGTGTCCAGCATGTGGTTCTGGGGAGTGGATCAGGTGGTTCCGGCATACTCGGCAATTGGTACCGGCGTGTCCAGAACATGGTTCTGGCAAGTCTGAGAGGCGGTTCCGGCATGCCCGACAGGTGATTCCGCAGTGTTCGCCAAGTGGTTCTGGCATAGCCGGCAGGTCATTTTGCATGTCCGGCGGTGGTTCCGGCGAGTCGGCCGGTGGTTCCGGCGTGTCCGGCAGGTGGTTCTGGCGTGACCGGCACGAGGTTCTGGCACGTCTGTGAGTTGGTTCCGGCATGCCTGACAGGTGATTCCGGAGTGGCCGCCACGTGGTTTTGGCGTACCCTCCAGGTGATTTTGGCGTGTCTGGCAGGTGTTTCTTGCAAGTCGAGCATTTGACTCAGGCATGCTCAGCAGGTGCTTCCGGCGTGTCTGGCACGTGGTTCTGGTGTGTCTGAGAGCTGGTTCTGGCATGTCCGGCAGATGATTCCGGAGTGTCCACCAAGTGGTTGTGGTATACCCAGCAGGTGCTTTTAGCGTGTCAGGTAGGTGGTTCCAGCGAGTCGAGTAGGTGGTTCCGGCGTGCTCGGCAGGTGGTTCAGGCGGGTCTGGCAGGTGGTTTCGGTCTGTTTGGGGTGTGGTTCCAGCATCTCAGGCACATTGTTCTGGCACGTGTGAGAGGTGGTTCCGGCCGGCCCGACATGTGTTTCCATGGTGTCCGCCAAGTGGTCATGGCATAGCTGGCAGGTGATGTTGGCGTGACCGCCAGGTGGTTCCAGCCAGCCCGGCAGGTGATTCCGAAGATTTCACCAAATGGTTGTGGTGTAGCCGGAAGGTGATTTTGGCGTGTCCAGCAGGTGGTTTTGGCGAGACGAGCAGGTGGTTCTGGCGTGCTCGGCAGGTGCTTACGGTGTCATTGGCATGTGGTTCCGGCATGTCTGAGAGGTGGTTCCGCCATGCCCGGCAGATGATTCCGGAGTGTTCCCCAAGTGGTTCTGGCATAGCCGGCAGATGATTTTGCATGTCCGGCAATGGTTCCGGCGAGCCGAGCCGGTGGTTCCGGCATGCCCGGAAGGTGGTTCCGGCATGCCCGGCAGGTGATTCCGGAGTGTCTGGCATGTGGTTCTGGCGCCTCGGAGAAGTGGTTCCGGCATGCCCGGCAGGTGATACCGGAGTGTTCGCCAAGTGGTTCTGGCGTAGCCGGCAGGTGATTTTGCATGTCCGGCAATGGTTCCGGCGAGTCGAGCCGGTGGTTCCGGAATGTCCGGCAGGTGGTTCCGGCATGTCCGGCAGGTGGTTCCGGCATGTCCAGCACGTGGTTCCAGCATGCCCGGCAGGTGATTCCGGAGTGTCTGGCATGTTGTTCTGGCAGCTCTGAGAGGTGGTTCCGGAATGCCTGGCCTGTGATTCCGGAGTGTCTGCCGAGTGGTTCTGGCGTAGCCGGCAGTTGATTTTGGCGTGTCCACTAGGTGGTTCTGGGGAGTGGATCAGCTGGTTCCGGCATACTCGGCAGGTGGTACCGGCGTGTCCAGAACATGGTTCTGGCAAGTCTGAGAGGTGGTTCCGGCACGCCCGACAGGTGATTCCGGAGCGTCCGCCAAGTGTTTCTGGCGTACCCGGCAGGTGATTTTGGCATGTCCGACAGGTGTTTCTTGCGAGTCGAGCAGGTGGCTCAGGCATGCTCAGCTGGTGCTTCCGGCGTCTCTGGCACGTGGTTCTGGGGTTTCTGAGAGCTGGTTCTGGCATGTCCAGCAGATGATTCCGGAGTGTCCACCAAGTGGTTCTGGTATACCTGGCAGGTGATTTTGGCGTGTCAGGAAGTTGGTTGCGGCTAGTTGAGCAGGTGGATCAGGCGTGCTCGCCAGGGGGTCCAGGCGGGTCTGGCAGGTGGTTTCGGTCTGTTCGGGGAGTGGTTCCGGCATCTCAGGCACATGGTTCTGGCACGTCTGAGAGGTGGTTCGGGCCGTCCTGACAGGTGTTTCCATGGTGTCCGCCAAGTGGTTCTGGCGTAGCTGAAAGGTGATGTTGGCGTGACCGGCAGGTGGTTCCCGCAAGCCCGGCAGGTGATTCCGAAGAGTTCAGCTAATGGTTGTGGAGTAGCCGGCCGGTGATTTTGGCGTGTCCAGCAGGTGGTTTTGGCGAGTCGAGCAGGTGGTTCTGGCGTGCTCGGCAGGTGCTTCCGCTGTCATTGGGATGTGGTTCCGGCATGTCTGAGAGGTGGTTGCGGCATGCCCGGCAGTTGGTTCCGGAGTGTCTGCTGAGTGGTTCTGTAGCCAGCCCAGCAGGTGATTCCGAAGAGTTCACCAAATGGTTGTGGCGTAGCCGGCACGTGATTTTGGCGTGTCAGAAAGGTGGTTCCGGCTAGTTGAGCAGGTGGATCAGGCATGCTCGTTAGGGGGTTCAGGCGGGTCTGGCAGGTGGTTTCGGTCTGTTCGGAGAGTGGTTCCAGCATCTCAGGCACATGGTTCTGGCATGTCTGAGAGGTGGTTCCGGCCGGCCGGAGAGGTTTTTCCGGAGTGTCCGCCAAGTGGTTCTGGCGTAGCTGAAAGGTGATGTTGGCGTGACCGGCAGGTGGTTCCAGCCAGCCCGGCAGGTGATTCCGGAGTGTCTGCCGTGTGGTTCTGGCGTAGCTGGCAGGTGATTTTGGCATGTCTAGCAGGTGGTTCAGGCGAGCTCGGCAGGAGGTACCAGCGCGTCCGCAACATGTTTCTGGCACGTCTGAAGATGGTTCCGTCATGCCCGGCAGTTGATTCCGGGGTGTCCGGCATGTGGTTCTGGCACCTCTGAGAGGTGGTTCCGGCATGCCCGGCTGGTGATTCCGGAGTGTCCGGAATGTGGTTCTGGCACCTCTGAGAGGTGGTTCCGGCATGCCCGGCAGGTGGTTCCGGAGTGTCTGCCGAGTGGTTCTGGCGTAGTCGGTAGGTGATTCTGGCGTGTCCAGCAGGTGGTTCTGGGGAGTGGATCAGGTGGTTCCGGCATACTCGGCATGTGGTACCGGCGTGTCCAGAACATGGTTCTGGCAAGTCTGAGAGGCGGTTCCGGCATGCCCGACAGGTGATTCCGCAGTGTTCGCCAAGTGGCTCTGGCATAGCCGGCAGGTCATTTTGCATGTCCAGCGGTGGTTCCGGCGAGTCGGCCGGTGGTTCCGGCGTGTCCGGCAGGTGGTTCTGGTGTGACCGGCACGAGGTTCTGGCACGTCTGAGAGTTGGTTCCGGCATGCCCGGCAGGTGATTTTGGAGTGGCCGCCACGTGGTTCTGGCGTACCCGGCAGGTGATTTTGGCGTGTCTGGCAGGTGTTTCTTGCAAGTCGAGCATTTGGCTCAGGCATGCTCAGCAGGTGCTTCCGGCGTGTCTGGCATGTGGTTCTGGTGTGTCTGAGAGCTGGTTCTGGCATGTCCGGCAGATGATTCCGGAGTGTCCACCAATTGGTTGTGGCATACCCGGCAGGTGATTTTAGCGTGTCAGGAAGGTGGTTTCAGCTAGTCTAGTAGGTGGTTCCGGCGTGCTCGGCAGGTGGTTCAGGCGGGTCTGGCAGGTGGTTTCGGTCTGTTCGGGGTGTGGTTCCGGCATCTCAGGCACATGGTTCTGGCACGTCTGAGAGGTGGTTCCGGCCGGCCCGACAGGTGTTTCCATGGTGTCCGCCAAGTGGTTCTGGCATAGCTGGCAGGTGATGTTGGCGTGACCGGCAGGTGGTTCCAGCCAGCCCGGCAGGTGATTCCGAAGAGTTCACCAAATGGTTGTGGCGTAGCCGGCAGGTGATTTTGGCGTGCCCAGCAGGTGGTTTTGGCGAGTCAAGCAGGTGGTTCTGGCGTGCTCGGCAGGTGCTTCCGGTGTCATTGGCATGTGGTTCCGGCATGTCTGAGAGGTGGTTCCGCCATGCCCGGCAGGTGATTCGGAAGTGTTCGCCAAGTGGTTCTGGTGTAGCCGGCAGGTGATTTTGCATGTCCGGCAATGGTTCCGGTGAGTCGAGCCGGTGGTTCCGGCATGTCCGGCAGGTGATTCTGGCATGTCCAGCAGGTGGTTCCGGCATGCCCGGCAGGTGATTCCGGAGTGTCCGGCATGTGGTTCTGGCACCTCTGAGAGGTGGTTCCGGCATGCCTGGCGGGTGATACCGGAGTGTCCGGCATTTGGTTCTGGCACCTCTGAGAGGTGGTTCTGGAATGCCTGGCATGTGATTCCGGAGTGTCTGACGAGTGGTTCTGGCGTAGCTGAAAGGTGATGTTGGCGTGACCGGCAGGTGGTTCCAGCCAGCCCCGCAGATGATTCCGGAGTGTCTGCCGAGTGGTTCTGGCGTACCCGGCAGGTGATTTTGGCATGTCCGACAGGTCTTTCTTGCGAGTCGAGCAGGTGGCTCAGGCATGCTCAGCTGGTGCTTCCGGCGTCTCTGGCACGTGGTTCTGGTGTGTCTGAGAGCTGGTTCTGGCATGTCCGGCAGATGATTCCGGAGTGTCCACCAAGTGGTTCTCGTATACCTGGCAGGTGATTTTGGCGTGTCAGGAAGGTGGTTCCGGCTAGTTGAGCAGGTGGATCAGGCGTGCTCGCCAGGGCGTTCAGGCGGATCTGGCAGGTGGTTTTGGTCTGTTCGGGGAGTGATTCCGGCATCTCAGGCACATGGTTCTGGCACGTCTGAGAGGTGGTTGCGGCCGGACCGACAGGTGTTTCCGGTGTGTCCGCCAAGTGGTTCTGGCGTAGCTAAAAGGTGATGTTGGCGTGACCGGCAGGTGGTTCCAGCCAGCCCGGCAGGTGATTCCGGAGTGTCTGCCGAGTGGTTCTGGCGTAGCCGGCAGGTGATTTTGGCATGTCCAGCAGGTGGTTTTGGCGAGTCGAGCAGGTGGTTCTGGCGTGCTCGGCAGGTGCTTCCGGTGTCATTGGCATGTGGTTCTGGCATGTCTGAGAGGTGGTTCCGCCATACCCGGCAGGTGATTCCGGATTGTTCGCCAAGTGGTTGTGGCGTAGCCGGCAGGTGATTTTGCATGTCCGGCAATGGTTGCGGCGAGTCGAGCCGTTGGTTCCGGCATGTCCAGAAGGTGGTTCCGGCATGCCCGGCAGGTGATACCGGAGTCTCCGGCATTTGGTCCTGGCACCTCTGAGAGGTGCTTCCGGAATGCCTGGCCTGTGATTCCGGAGTGTCTGCCGAGTGGTTCTGGCATAGCCGGCAGTTGATTTTGGCATGTCCACTAGGTGGTTCTGGGGAGTGGATCAGCTGGTTCCGGCATACTCGGCAGGTGGTACCGGCGTGTCCAGAACATGGTTCTGGCAAGTCTGAGATGTGGTTCCGGCACGCCCGACAGGTGATTCCGGAGCGTCCGCCAAGTGTTTCTGGCGTACCCGGCAGGTGATTTTGGCATGTCCGACAGGTGTATCTTGTGAGTCGAGCAGGCGGACCAGGCATTCTCAGCTGGTGCTTCCGGCGTCTTTGGCACGTGGTTCTGGGGTGTCAGAGAGCTGGTTCTGGCATGTCCGGCAGATGATTCCGGAGTGTCCACCAAGTGGTTCTGGTATACCTGGCAGGTGATTTTGGCGTGTCAGGAAGGTGGTTCCGGCTAGTTGAGCAGGTGGATCAGGCGTGCTCGCCAGGGGTTTCAGGCGGGTCTGGCAGGTGGTTTCGGTCTGTTCGGGGAGTGGTTCCGGCATCTCAGGCACATGGTTCTGGCACGTCTGAGAGGTGGTTCCGGCCGGCCCGACAGTTGTTTCCATGGTGTCCGCCAAGTGCTTCTGGCATAGCTGGCAGGTGATGTTGGCGTGACCGGCACGTGGTTCCAGAAAGCCGGGCCGGTGATTCCGAAGAGTTCACCAAATGGTTGTGGCCTAGCCGGCAGGTGATTTTGGCGTGTCCAGCAGGTGGTTTTGGCGAGTCAAACAGGTTGTTCTGGCGTGCTCGGCAGGTGCTTCCGGTGTCATTGGCATGTGGTTCCGCCATGCCCGGCAGGTGATTCCGGAGTGTTCACCAAGTGGTTCTGGCGTAGCCGGCAGGTGATTTTGCATGGCCGGCAATGCTTCCGGCGAGTCGAGCCGGTGGTTCCAGCAAGCAGGCAGGTGATTCCGAAGAGTTCACCAAATGGTTGTGGCGTAGCCGGCAGGTGATTTTGGCGTGTCCAGCAGGTGGTTTTCGTGAGTCAAGCAGGTGGTTCTGGCGTGCTCGGCAGGTGCTTCCGGTGTCATTGGCATGTGGTTCCGGCATGTCTGAGAGGTGGTTCCGGCATGCGCGGCAGGTTGTTCCGGAGAGTCTGCCCAGTGGTTCTTCAGCCAGCCCGGCAGGTTATTCCGAAGAGTTCACCAAATTGTTGTGGCGTAGCCGGCACGTGATTTTGGCGTGTCAGAAAGGTGGTTCCGGCTAGTTGAGCAGGTGGATCAGGCGTGCTCGTTAGGGGGTTCAGGCGGGTCTGGCAGTTGGTTTCGGTCTGTTCGGGGAGTGGTTCCAGCATCTCAGGCACATTGTTCTGGCACGTCTGAGAGGTGGTTCCGGCCGGCCGGAGAGGTTTTTCCGGAGTGTCCGCCAAGTGGTTCTGGCGTAGCTGAAAGGTGATGTTGGCGTGACCGGCAGGTGGTTCCAGCCAGCCCGGCAGGTGATTCCGGAGTGTCTGCCGTGTGGTTCTGGCGTAGCTGGCAGGTGATTTTGGCGTGTCCAGCAGCTGGTTCCGGCGAGCTCGGCAGGAGGTACCAGCGTGTCCGCAACATGGTTCTGGCACGTCTGAGAGATGGTTCCGGCATGCCCGGCAGGTGATTCCGGGGTGTCCGGCATGTGGTTCTGGCACCACTGAGAGGTGGTTCCGGCATGCCTGGCAGGTGATTCCGGAGTGTCCGGCTTGTGGTTCTGGCACCTCTGAGAGGCGGTTCTGGCATGCCCGACAGGTGATTCCGCAGTGTTCGCCTACTGGTTCTGGCATAGCCGGCAGGTCATTTTGCATGTCCGGCGGTGGTTCCGGCGAGTCGAGCCGGTGGTTCCGGCGTGTCCGGCTGGTGGTTCTGGCGTGACCGGCACGAGGTTCTGGCACGTTTGAGAGTTGGTTCCGGCATGCCCGACAGGTGATTCCGGAGTGTCCGCCACGTGGTTTTCGCGTACCCGGAAGGTGATTTTCGCGTGTCTGGCAGGTGTTTCCTGCAAGTCGAGCATTTGGCTCAGGCATGCTCGGCAGGTGCTTCCGGCGTGT
Source organism: Equus przewalskii (assembly GCF_037783145.1). Taxonomy (NCBI): domain Eukaryota; kingdom Metazoa; phylum Chordata; class Mammalia; order Perissodactyla; family Equidae; genus Equus; species Equus przewalskii. The sequence goes on along the minus strand of NW_027228674.1, from coordinate 126,213 downwards.
CTGGCACGTGGTTCTGGTGTGTCTGAGAGCTGGTTCTGGCATGTCCGGCAGATGATTCCGGAGTGTCCACGAATTGATTGCGGCATACCCGACAGGTGATTTTAGCGTGTCAGGTAGGTGGTTCCAGCGAGTCGACTAGGTGGTTCCGGCGTGCTCGGCAGGTGGTTCAGGCGGGTCTGGCAGGTGGTTTCGGTCTGTTTGGGGTGTGGTTCCGGCATCTCAGGCACATGGTTCTGGCACGTCTGATAGGTGGTTCCGGCCGGCCCGAACGGTGTTTCCATGGTGTCCGCCAAGTGGTTCTGGCATAGCTAGCAGGTTATGTTGTCGTGACCCGCAGGTGGTTCCAGCCAGCCCGGCAGGTGATTCCGAAGTGTTCACCAAATGGTTGTGGCGTAGCCGGAAGGTGATTTTCACGTGTCCAGCAGGTGGTTTTGGCGAGTCGAGCAGGTGGTTCTGGCGTGCTCGGCAGGTGCTTCCGGTGTCATTGGCATGTGGTTCTGGCACCTCTGAGAGGTGGTTCCGGCATGCCCGGCAGGTGATACCGGAGTGTTCGCCAAGTGGTTCTGGCGTAGCCGGCAGGTGATTTTGCATGTCCGGCAATGGTTCCGGCGAGTCGAGCCGGTGGTTCCGGAATGTCCGGCAGGTGGTTCCGGCATGTCCGGCAGGTGGTTCCGGCATGCCCGGCAGGTGATTCCGGAGTGTCCGGCATGTGGTTCTGGCACCTCTGAGAGGTGGTTCCGGCATGCCCGGCAGGTGATACCGGAGTGTCCGGCATTTGGTTCTGGCACCTCTGAGAGGTGGTTCCGGAATGCCTGGCCTGTGTTTCCGGAGTGTCCGCCAAGTGGTTCTGGCGTAGCTGAAAGTTGATGTTGGCGTGACCGGCAGGTGGTTCCGGCCAGCCCGGCAGGTGATTCCGGAGTGTCTGCCGTGTGGTTCCGGAGTAGCTGGCAGGTGATTTTGGCGTGTCCAGCAGGTGGTTCCGGCGAGCTCGGCAGGTGGTACCAGCGTGTCCGGAACATGGTTCTGGCACGTCTGAGAGATGGTTCCGTCATGCCAGGCAGGTGATTCCGGAGTGTCCGGCATGTGGTTCTAGCACCTCTTAGAGGTGGTTCCGGCATGCCCGGCAGGTGATTTCGGAGTGTCCGGCATGTGGTTCTGGCACCTCTGAGAGGTGGTTCCGGCATGCCCGGCAGGTGGTTCCGGAGTGTCTGCCGAGTGGTCCTGGCATAGTCCGCAGGTGATTCTGGCGTGTCCAGCTGGTGGTTGTGGGGAGTGGATCAGGTGGTTCCGGCATACTCGGCAGGTGGTACTGGCGTGTCCGGAACATGGTGCTGGAAAGTCTGAGAGGCGGTTCCGGCATGCCCGACAGGTGATTCCAGAGTGTTCGCCAAGTGGTTCTGGCGTAGCCGGCAGGTCATTTTGCATGTCCGATGGTGGTTCCAGCGAGTCGAGCCGGTGGTTCCAGCGTGTCCAGCAGGTGTTTCCGGTCTGTCCGGCAGGTGGTTCTGGCGTGACCGGCACGAGGTTCTGGCACGTCTGAGAGTTGGTTCCGGCATGCCCGACAGGTGATTCCGGAGTGCCTGCCACTTGGTTCTGGCGTACCCGGCAGGTGATTTTGGCGTGTCTGGCAGGTGTTTCTTGCAAGTCGAGCATTTGGCTCAGGCATGCTCAGCAGGTGCTTCCGGCGTGTCTGGCACGTGGTTCTGGTGTGTCTGAGAGCTGGTTCTGGCATGTCCGGCAGATGATTCCGGAGTGTCCACCAAGTGGTTGTGGCATACCCGGCAGGTGATTTTAGCGTGTCAGGTAGGAGGTTCCAGCGAGTCGAGTAGGTGGTTCCGGCGTGCTCGGCAGGTGGTTCAGGTGGGTCTGGCAGGTGGTTTCGGACTGTTCGGGGTGTGGTTCCGGCATCTCAGGCACATGGTTCTGGCACGTCTGGGAGGTGGTTCCGGCCGGCCCGACAGGTTTTTCCATGGTGTCCGCCAAGTGGTTCTGGCATAGCTGGCAGGTGATGTTGGCATGACCAGCAGGTGGTTCCAGCCAGCCCGGCAGGTGATTCCGAAGTGTTCACCAAATGGTTGTGCCGTAGCCGGAATGTGATTTTGGCGTGTCCAGCAGGTGGTTTTGGCGAGTCGAGCAGGTGGTTCTGGAGTGCTCGGCAGGTGCTTCCGGTGTCATTGGCATGTGGTTCCGGCATGTCTGAGAGGTGGTTCCGCCATGCCCGGCAGGTGATTCCGGAGTGTTTGCCAAGTGGTTCTGGCGTAGCCGGCAGGTGATTTTGCATGTCCGGCAATGGTTCCGGCGAGTCGAGCCGGTGGTTCCGGCATGTCTGGCAGGTGGATCCGGCATGCCCGGCAGGTGATTCCGGAGTGTCCGGCATGTGGTTCTGGCACCTCTGAGAGGTGGTTCCGGCATGCCCGGCAGGTGATACCAGAGTGTCTGGCATTTGGTTCTGGCACATCTGAGAGGTGGTTCCGGAATGCCTGGCATGTGATTCCGGAGTGTCTGCCGAGTGGTTCTGGAGTAGCCGGCACGTGATTTTGGCATGTCCAGCAGGTGGTTCCAGCGAGCTCGGCAGGTGGTTCTGGCATGTCCGGAACATGGTTCTTGCACGTCTGAGAGATGGTTCCGGCATGCCCGGCAGGTGATTCCGAAGTGTTCACCAAATTGTTGTGGCGTAGCCGGAAGGTGATTTTGGCGTGTCCAGCACGTGGTTTTGGCGAGTCGAGCAGGTGGTTCTGGCGTGCTCGGCAGGTGCTTCCGGTGTCATTGGCATGTGGTTCCGGCATGTCTGAGAGGTGGTTCCGGCATGCCGCGCAGGTGGTTCCGGAGTGTCTGCCGAGTGGTTCTGGAGCCAGCCAGGCAGGTGATTCCGGAGTGTCCGGCATGTGGTTCTGGCACCTCTGAGAGGTGGTTCCGGCATGCCCGACAGGTGATTCCGGAGTGTTCGCCAAGTGGTTCTGGCTTAGCCGGCAGGTCATTTTGCATGTCCAGCGGTGGTTCCGGCAAGTCGAGCCGGTGGTTCCAGCGTGTCCGGCAGGTGTTTCCGGTCTTTCCGGCAGGTGGTTCTGGCGTGACCGGCACGAGGTTCTGGCCCGTCTGAGAGTTGGTTCCGGCATGCCCGACAGGTGATTCCGGAGTGTCCGCCACATGGTTCTGGCGTACCCGGCAGGTGATTTTGGCGTATCTGTCAGGTGTTTCTTGCAAGTCGAGCATTTGGCTCAGGCATGCTCAGCAGGTGCTTCCGGCGTGTCTGGCACGTGGTTCTGCTGTGTCTGAGAGCTGGTTCTGGCATGTCCGGCAGATGATTCCGGAGTGTCCACCAAGCGGTTGTGGCATACCCGGCAGGTGATTTTAGCGTGTCAGGTAGGTGGTTCCAGCGAGTCGAGTAGGTGGTTCCGGCGTGCTCGGCAGGTGGTTCAGGCGGGTCTGGCAGGTGGTTTCGGTCTGTTCGGGGTGTGGTTCCGGCATCTCAGGCACATGGTTCTGGCACGTCTGATAGGTGGTTCCGGCCGGCCCGACAGGTGTTTCCATGTTGTACGCCAAGTGGTTCTGGCATAGCTGGCAGGTGATTATGGCGTGACCGGCAGGTGGTTCCAGCCTGCCCGGCAGGTGATTCCGAAGTGTTCACCAAATGGTTGTGGCGTAGCCGGCAGGTGATTTTGGCGTGTCCAGCATGTGGTTTTGGTGAGTCGAGCAGTTGGTTTTGGCTTGCTCGGCAGGTGCTTCCGGTGTCATTGGCATGTGGTTCCGGCATGTGTGAGAGGTGGTTTCGGCATGCCCGGCAGGTGGTTCCGGAGTGTCTGCCGAGTGGTTCTGGAGCCAGCCCGGCAGGTGATTCCGAAGAGTTCACCAAATGGTTGTGGCATAGCCAGCAGTTGATTTTGGCATGTCAGGAAGGTGGTTCCGGCTAGTTGAGAAGGTGGATCAGGCGTGCTCGCCAGGTGGTTCAGGCGGGTATGGCAGGTGGTTTCGGTCTGTTCGGGGAGTGGTTCCGGCATCTCAGGCACATGGTTCTGGCACGTCTGAGAGGTGGTTGCGGCCGGCCGGAGAGGTCTTTCCGGAGTGTCCGCCAAATGGTTCTGGCATAGCTGAAAGGTGATTTTGGCATGACCAGCAGGTGGTTCCAGCCAGCCCGGCAGGTGATTCCGGAGTGTCTGCCGTGTGGTTCTGGCGTAGCCGGCAGGTGATTTTGGCGTGTCCAGCAGGTGGTTCCGCCGAGCTCGGCAGGTGGTACCAGCGTGTCCGGAACATGGTTCTGGCACGTCTGAGAGATGGTTCCGTCATGCCAGGCAGGTGATTCCGGAGTGTCCGGCATGTGGTTCTGGCACCTCTGAGAGGTGGTTCCGGCATGCCCGGCAGGTGGTTCCGGAGTGTCTGCCGAGTGGTTCTGGCGTAGTCGGTAGGTGATTCTGGCGTGTCAAGCTGGTGGTTGTGGGGAGTGGATCAGGTGGTTCCGGCATACTCTGCAGGTGGTACCGGCGTGTCCGGAACTTGGTTCTGGCAAGTCTGAGAGGCGGTTCCGGCATGCCCCACAGGTGATTCCGGAGTGTTCGCCAAGTGGTTCTGGCATAGCCGGCAGGTCATTTTGCATGTCCGGCGGTGGTTCCGGCGAGTCGAGCCGGTGGTACCGGTGTTTCCGGCAGGTGGTTCTGGCGTGACCGGCACGAGGTTCTGGCACGTCTGAGAGTTGGTTCCGGCATGCCCGACACGTGATTCCGGAGTGTCTGCCACGTGGTTCTGGCGTACCCGGCAGGTGATTTTGGCGTGTCTGGCAGGTGTTTCTTGCAAGTCGAGCATTTGGCTCAGACATGCTCAGCAGGTGCTTCCGGCGTGTCTGGCACGTCGTTCTGGTGTGTCTGAGAGCTGGTTCTGGCATGTCCGGCAGATGATTCCGGAGTGTCCACCAAGTGATTGCGGCATACCCGACAGGTGATTTTAGCGTGTCAGGTAGGTGGTTCCAGCGAGTCGACTAGGTGGTTCCGGCGTGCTCGGCAGGTGGTTCAGGCGGGTCTGGCAGGTGGTTTCGGCCTGTTCGGGGTGTGGTTCCGGCATCTCAGGCACATGGTTCTGGCACGTCTGATAGGTGGTTCCGGCCGGCCCGAACGGTGTTTCCATGGTGTCCGCCAAGTGGTTCTGGCATAGCTAGCAGGTTATGTTGTCGTGACCCGCAGGTGGTTCCAGCCAGCCCGGCAGGTGATTCCGAAGTGTTCACCAAATGGTTGTGGCGTAGCCGGAAGGTGATTTTGACGTGTCCAGCAGGTGGTTTTGGCGAGTCGAGCAGGTGGTTCTGGCGTGCTCGGCAGGTGCTTCCGGTGTCATTGGCATGTGGTTCTGGCACCTCTGAGAGGTGGTTCCGGCATGCCCGCAGGTGATACCGGAGTGTTCGCCAAGTGGTTCTGGCGTAGCCGGCAGGTGATTTTGCATGTCCGGCAATGGTTCCGGCGAGTCGAGCCGGTGGTTCCGGAATGTCCGGCAGGTGTTTCCGGCATGTCCGGCAGGTGGTTCCGGCATGCCCGGCAGGTGATTCCCGAGTGTCCGGTATGTGGTTCTGGCACCTCTGAGAGGTGGTTCCGGCATGCCCGGCAGGTGATACCGGAGTGTCCGGCATTTGGTTCTGGCACCTCTGAGAGGTGGTTCCGGAATGCCTGGCCTGTGATTCCGGAGTGTCTGCCGAGTGGTTCTGGCGTAGCCGGCAGTTGATTTTGGCGTGTCCACTAGGTGGTTCTGGGGAGTGGATCAGCTGTTTCCGGCATACTCGGCAGGTGGTACCGGCGTGTCCAGAACATGGTTCTGGCAAGTCTGAGAGGTGGTTCCGTCACGCCCGACAGGTGATTCGGGAGCGTCCGCCAAGTGTTTCTGGCGTACCCGGCAGGTGATTTTGGCATGTCCGACAGGTGTTTCTTGCGAGTCGAGCAGGTGGCTCAGGCATGCTCAGCTGGTGCTTCCGGCGTCTCTGGCACGTGGTTCTGGTGTGTCTGAGAGCTGGTTCTGGCATGTCCGGCAGATGATTCCGGAGTGTCCACCAAGTGATTGCGGCATACCCGACAGGTGATTTTAGCGTGTCAGGTAGGTGGTTCCAGCGAGTCGACTAGGTGGTTCCGGCGTGCTCGGCAGGTGGTTCAGGCGGGTCTGGCAGGTGGTTTCGGTCTGTTTGGGGTGTGGTTCCGGCATCTCAGGCACATGGTTCTGGCACGTCTGATAGGTGGTTCCGGCCGGCCCGAACGGGGTTTCCATGGTGTCCGCCAAGTGGTTCTGGCATAGCTAGCAGGTTATGTTGTCGTGACCCGCAGGTGGTTCCAGCCAGCCCGGCAGGTGATTCCGAAGTGTTCACCAAATGGTTGTGGCGTAGCCGGAAGGTGATTTTCGCGTGTCCAGCAGGTGGTTTTGGCGAGTCCAGCAGGTGGTTCTGGCGTGCTCGGCAGGTGCTTCCGGTGTCATTGGCATGTGGTTCTGGCACCTCTGAGAGGTGGTTCCGGCATGCCCGGCAGGTGATACCGGAGTGTTCGCCAAGTGGTTCTGGCGTAGCCGGCAGGTGATTTTGCATGTCCGGCAATGGTTCCGGCGAGTCGAGCCGGTGGATCCGGAATGTCCGGCAGGTGGTTCCGGCATGTCCGGCAGGTGGTTCCGGCATGCCCGGCAGGTGATTCCGGAGTGTCCGGCATGTGGTTCTGGCACCTCTGAGAGGTGGTTCCGGCATGCCCGGCAGGTGATACCGCAGTGTTCGCCAAGTGGTTCTGGCGTAGCCGGCAGGTGATTTTGGCGTGTCCACTAGGTGGTTCTGGTGAGTGGATCAGCTGGTTCCGGCATACTCGGCAGGTGGTACCGGCCTGTCCAGAACATGGTTCTGGCAAGTCTGAGAGGTGGTTCCGGCACGCCCGACAGGTGATTCCGGAGCGTCCGCCAAGTGTTTCTGGCGTACCCGGCAGGTGATTTTCGCCTGTCTGACAGGTGTATCTTGCGAGTCGAGCAGGTGGCTGAGGCATGCTCAGCTGGTGCTTCCGGCGTCTCTGGCACATGGTTCTGGTGTGTCTGAGAGCTGGTTCTGGCATCTCTGGCAGATGATTCCGGAGTGTCCACCAAGTGGTTCTTGTATACCTGGCAGGTGATTTTGGCGTGTCAGGAAGTTGGTTCCGGCTAGTTGAGCAGGTGGATCAGGCGTGCTCGCCAGGGGGTTCAGGCGGGTCTGGCAGGTGGTTTCGGTCCGTTCTGGGAGTGGTTCTGGCATCTCAGGCTCATGGTTCTGGCACGTCCGAGAGGTGGTTCCGGCCGGTCCGACAGGTGTTTCCATGGTGTCCGCCTAGTCTTTCTGGCATAGCTGGCAGGTGATGTTGGCGTGACCAGCAGGTGGTTCCAGCAAGCCCGGCAGGTGATTCCGAAGAGTTCACCAAATGGTTGTGGCGTAGCCGGCAGGTGATTTTGGCGTGTCCAGCAGGTGGTTTTGGTGAGTCGAGCAGGTGGTTCTGGCGTGCTCGGCAGGTGCTTCCGGTGTCATTGGCATGTGGTTCCGGCATGTCTGAGAGGTGGTTCCGGCATGCCCGGCAGGTGGTTCCGGAGAGTCTGCCGAGTGGTTCTGGAGCCTGCCCAGCAGGTGATTCCGAAGAGTTCACCAAATGGTTGTGGCGTAGCCGTCAGGTTATTTTGGCGTGTCAGGAAGGTGGTTCTGGCTAGTTGAGCAGGTGGATCAGGCGTGCTCGCCAGTGGGTTCAGGCGGGTCTGGCAGGTGGTTTCGGTCTGTTCGGGGAGTGGTTCCGGCATCTCAGGCACATGGTTCTGGCACGTCTGAGAGGTGTTTCCGGCCGGGTGGAGAGGTGTTTCCGGAGTGTCCCCCAAGTGGTTCTGGCGTAGCTGAAAGGTGATGTTGGCGTGACCGGCAGGTGGTTCCAGCCAGCCCGGCAGGTGATTCCGGAGTGTCTGCCGAGTGGTTCTGGCGTAGTCGGCAGGTGATTCTGGCGTGTCCAGCAGGTGGTTCTGGGGTGTGGATCAGGTGGTTCCGGCATACTCGGCAGGTGGTACCGGCGTCTCAAGAACATGGTTCTGGCAAGTCTGAGAGGTGGTTCCGGCATGCCCAACAGGGGATTCCGGAGTGTTCGCCAAATGGTTCTGGCGTAGCCGGCAGGTCATTTTGCATGTCCGGCGGTGGTTCCGGCGAGTCGAGCCCGTGGTTCCGGCCTCTCCGGCAGGTGGTACTGGCGTGACCGGCACGAGGTTCTGGCACGTCTGAGAGTTGGTTCCGGCATGCCCGACAGGTGATTCCGGAGTGTCCGCCACTTGGTTCTGGCGTACCCGGCAGGTGATTTTGGCGTGTCTGGCAGGTGTTTCTTACTAGTCGAGCATTTGGCTCAGGCATGCTCAGCAGGTGCTTCCGGCGTGTCTGGCACGTGGTTCTGGTGTGTCTGAGAGCTGGTTCTGGCATGTCCTGCAGATGATTCCGGAGTGTCCACCAAGTGGTTGTGGCATACCCGGCAGGTGATTTTCGCGTGTCAGGTAGTTGGTTCCGGCTAGTTGAGCAGGTGGATCAGGCGTGCTCGCCAGGGGGTTCAGGCGGGTCTGGCAGGTGGTTTCGGTCTGTTCGGGGAGTGGTTCCGGCATCTCAGGCTCATGGTTCTGGCACGTCTGAGAGCTGGTTCCGGCCGGCCGGAGAGGTGTTTCCTGAGTGTCCGCCAAGTATTTCTGGCCTAGCTGAAAGGTGATGTTGGCGTGACCGGCAGGTGATTCCAGGCAGCCCGGCAGGTGATTCCTGAGTGTCTGCCGTGTGGTTCAGGCGTAGCTGGCAGGTGATTTTGGCGTGTCCAGCAGGTGGTTCGGGCGAGCTCAGCAGGTGGTACCAGCGTGTCCGGAACATGGTTCTGGCACGTCTGAGAGATGGTTCTGGCATGCCAGGCAGGCGATTCCGGAGAGTCCGGCATGTGGTTCTGGCACCTCTGAGAGGTGGTTCCGGCATGCCCGGCAGGTGATTCCGGAGTGTCCAGCATGTGGTTCTGGCACCTCTGAGAGGTGGTTCCGGCATGCCCGGCAGGTGATACCGGAGTGTCCGACATTTGGTTCTGGCACCTCTGAGAGGTGGTTCCGGAATGCCTGGCCTGTGATTCCGGAGTGTCTGCCGAGTGGTTCTGGCGTAGCCGGCAGTTGATTTTGGCGTGTCCACTAGGTGGTTCTGGGGAGTGGATCAGCTGGTTCCGGCATACTCGGCAGGTGGTTCCGGCGTATCCAGAACATGGTTCTGGCAAGTCTGAGAGGTGGTTCCGGCACGCCCGACAGGTGATTCCGGAGCGTCCGCCAAGTGTTTCTGGCGTACTCAGCAGGTGATTTTCGCCTGTCTGACAGGTGTATCTTGCGAGTCGAACAGGTGGCTGAGGCATGCTCAGCAGGTGCTTCCGGCATCTCTGGCACGTGTTTCTGGTGTGTCTGAGAGCTGGTTCTGGCATCTCCGGCAGATGATTCCGGAGCGTCCACCAAGTGGTTGTTGTATACCTGGCAGGTGATTTTGGCGTGTCAGGAAGTTGGTTCCGGCTAGTTGAGCAGGTGGATCAGGCGTGCTCGCCAGGGGGTTCAGGCGGTTCTGGCAGGTGGTTTTGGTCTGTTCGTGGAGTGGTTCCGGCATCTCACGCTCATGGTTCTGGCACGTCTGAGAGGTGGTTCCGGCCGGCCCGACAGGTGTTTCCATGGTGTCCGCCAAGTGGTACTGGCATAGCTAGCAGGTTATGTTGTCGTGACCCGCAGGTGGTTCCAGCCAGCCCGGCAGGTGATTCCGAAGTGTTCACCAAATGGTTGTGGCGTAGCCGGAAGGTGATTTTGACGTGTCCAGCAGGTGGTTTTGGCGAGTCGAGCAGGTGGTTCTGGCGTGCTCGGCAGGTGCTTCCGGTGTCATTGGCATGTGGTTCTGGCACCTCTGAGAGGTGGTTCCGGCATGCCCGGCAGGTGATACCGGAGTGTTCGCCAAGTGGTTCTGGCGTAGCCGGCAGGTGATTTTGCATGTCCGGCAATGGTTCCGGCGAGTCGAGCCGGTGGTTCCGGAATGACCGGCAGGTGGTTCCGGCATGTCCGGCAGGTGGTTCCGGCATGCCCGGCAGGTGATTCCGGAGTTTCCGGCATGTGGTTCTGGCACCTCTGAGAGGTGGTTCCGGCATGCCCGGCAGGTGATACCGGAGTGTCCGGCATTTGGTTCTGGCACCTCTGAGAGGTGGTTCCGGAATGCCTGGCCTGTGATTCCGGAGTGTCTGCCGAGTGGTTCTGGCGTAGCCGGCAGTTGATTTTGGCGTGTCCACTAGGTGGTTCTGGGGAGTGGATCAGCTGTTTCCGGCATACTCGGCAGGTGGTACCGGCGTGTCCAGAACATGGTTCTGGCAAGTCTGAGAGGTGGTTCCGTCACGCCCGACAGGTGATTCCGGAGCGTCCGCCAAGTGTTTCTGGAGTACCCGGCAGGTGATTTTGGCATGTCCGACAGGTGTTTCTTGCGAGTCGAGCAGGTGGCTCAGGCATGCTCAGCTGGTGCTTCCGGCGTCTCTGGCACGTGGTTCTGGTGTGTCTGAGAGCTGGTTCTGGCATGTCCGGCAGATGATTCCGGAGTGTCGACCAAGTGGTTCTGGTATACCTGGCAGGTGATTTTGGTGGGTCAGGAAGTTGGTTCCGGCTAGTTGAGCAGGTGGATCAGGCGTGCTCGCCAGGGGGTTCAGGCGGGTCTGGCAGGTGGTTTCGGTCTTTTCGGGGAGTGGTTCCGGCATCTCAGGCACATGGTTCTGGCACGTCTGAGAGGTGGTTCTGGCCGGCCCGACAGGTGTTTCTATGGTGTCCGCCAAGTGGTTCTGGCATAGCTGGCCGGTGATGTTGCCGTGACCTGCAGGTGGTTCCAGGAAGCCCGGCAGGTGATTCCGAAGAGTTCACCACATGGTTGTGGCCTAGCCGGCAGGTGATTTTGGCGTGTCCAGCAGGTGGTTTTGGCGAGTCAAGCCGGTTGTTCTGGCGTGCTCGGCAGGTGCTTCCGTTGTCATTGGCATGTGGTACCGGCATGTCTGCGAGTTGGTTCCGCCATGCCTGGCAGGTGATTCCGGAGTGTTCGCCAAGTGGTTCTGGCGTAGCCGGCAGGTGATTTTGCTTGTCAGGCAATGGTTCCGGCGAGTCGAGCCGGTGGTTCCGGCATGCCCGGCAGGTGATTCCGGAGTGTCCGGCATGTGGTTCTGGCACCTCTGAGAGGTTGTTCTGGCATGCCCGGCAGGTGATACCGGAGTGTCCGTCATTTGGTTCTGGCACCTCTGAGAGGTGGTTCTGGGATGCCTGGCATGTGAATCCGGAGTGTCTGCCGAGTGATTCTGGCGTGTCCAGCAGGTGTTTCCTGTCTGTCCGGCATGTGGTTCTGGCGTGTCCGGCACGAGGTTCTGGCACGTCTGAGAGGTTGTGTCGGCATGCCCATCACGTGATTCCGGCTTGTCCACCGAGTGGTTCTGGTGTAGCGGGCAGGTGATTTTGGCGTGTCCGGCAGGTGGGACCGGTGAGTCAAGCAGGTGGTTCCGGCGAGTGTTTCCTGTGTTTCCGGTCTGTCCGGGAGCTGGTTCCGGCCTGTCCGGCACGTGCTTCTGTCACTTCTGTGAGGTTGTGCTGGCATGCCCGACAGGTGGTTCTGGGGTGTCCAGCACGAGGTTCTGGCACGTCTGAGAGTTTGTGCCATCATGCCCAAAACATTATTCTGCCTTGTATTCAAAGTGGTTCTGGCGTAGCCGTCAGGTGATTTGGGCGTGTCCGGCAGGTGGTTCTGGCGTGCTCAGCACGTGGTTCCAGTCTGTGCAGTACATGTTTCCAGCTTGTCCGGCAAGTGGTTCTGGTACGTCTAAGAGGTGTTCCCAGCTTGTTGGGCAGGTGTTTACGGTCTGTCCCGGAGGTGTTTCTGGCATGTCTGTGATGTGGTTCTGGCACGTCTGCGACGTGCTTCAGGCAGCCTGGCAGCTGATTCCTGGGTGTCCACCAAGTGGTTCTGGCATCACCAGCAGGTTATTTTGGCATGTCCAGCAGGTCTTTCCTGCTTTTTGGGCTCGTGGTTCTGGCTTCTAAGACAGGTGTTGGTGGCATTTCTGGCCCCCTGTTCTGAAATACTCTGCAGGAGGTTTCACTGTTTCTGGCACCTGTTTGCGGCATATCCATCAGGTGTTTCCAATGTGTCTGGCATGTTGTGCTGCGTTTGGAATCTGGTTCTGTCGTGTCTGTTGTGTGCAGCTGGCATGTTGAAGAGATGGTTCTGCAGTGTCAGAATTGTTGTTCCACTGTGTTCAGCAGGTGGTGACAGGTGGTTCTGGCATGCAACGTGGGTGCTTCTGGTGTGCCTGTTGGGTCGTTCTGGCATGAATGTGTGGTTCTTTGAGAGTGTGCGGAGGGTGTTTTTGGCATGTCTCCCGGGGTTTTCTGGCATCTAAGGGGCATGATTCCTTTTTATGCGTCAGGAGATTTGGTTCTCAACTTCCTAAAGAGATGGAAGAAAGATGGTCTGTGGCTTGTCGCCCCTAGAGGGGTGGAGACAATGCATTGTGCATTCCGTGTCTAGAGCAATGGAGGGCAAAACTGAGAGGAAAGGGGCCTTTCTGACATAGGTGTTTTCTGACACTCTCTCCACCAGTGGTCAACTGTGGTTGGTGAAAAGTGTATTGTCTCTCTCCTGCTAAACACATGGTTGCACAATCATTTGGGACTCAGCCCAGTTGGTTAAGGGGAAGATGTAGGCATTTTGTCTGAGCTGGGTTGGCAAGGTGGAATTGCGGCAGAAGCAGAAGTTCTAAAGCTGCGAGTTAAGGGCTGGGAAGAAATGCCATTTGAGCTGCCTTTGTATGAGAAGTTCCCCGGTCTGCTGTAACAGGACTGTGGCAAGCGAGTTGTTTGTCAGCTTCCTAAAGAGCTGGAGGCAAGACAGTTTATGGCTTGTCTCCCATTGAAGGATGGAGGCAGTGCTTTGTGCCTTCCACCTCTAGAGCAATGGAGGGCACGGCTGAGAGCAAAGGGCCCTTTCTGACATAGGTGCATTCTGACACTCTCTGACCCAGTGCACCATGGCGCTTTGTAAAAAGCGTATTGTCTGCTCCTGCTAAGCATGTGGAAGCACAATCATGTGGGCTTCGCCCCCGTTGCTTAAGGGGAAGATGTAGGCATTTCGTCTGAGCCGGGTTGGCAAGGTGGAACTGTGGCAGAAGCAGTAGTCCTAAAGCGGCCAGTTAAGCACTGGGAAGAAATGGCATTTGAGCTGCCTCTGTATGAGAGTTTCCTCGTATCCTGTAACAGCACTGTGGAAAGCGAGTTCTTTCTCAGCTTCCTAAAGAGCTGGAGGCAAGACAGTTTATGGCTTGTCTCCCATTGAAGGATGGAGGCAGTGCTTTGTGCCTTCCACCTCTACAGCAATGGAGGGCACGGCTGAGAGTAAAGGGGTCTTTCTGCCATTGGTGCTTTCTGACACTCTCCCAAACATTGCACTTCGTGGTTAGTTAAAAGCCTATTGTCTCTCTCCTCCTCAGCATGTGGTACCACAATCATATGGGCCTCATCCCCATTGCTCAAGGGGAAGATGTAGGGATTTCGTCTGAGCCGGGTTGGCAAGGTGGAAACGTGCAGGATGCTGATGTCCCAGACTGGCGAGTGAAGTCCTGAAAAGAAACGGCGTTCAGCCTCCTTTGTATGACATGTTCCCAGGACGCTGTAAGAACACTGTGGAAAGGGAGTTTTTTCTCCACTTCCTAAAGAGCTGGAAGCAGGACAAGATGTGGTTTGTCTCCCATTGAGCGGTGGATCCAGAACCAGTGCTTTGTGCCTTCCACCTCTAGAGCAATGGAGGGCATGGCTGAGAGCAAAGGGGCCTTTCTGACATAGCTGCTTTCCGACGCTCTCTAAGCAGTGTAAAATGGTGGTTGGAAAAAGGCATGCAGTTTATCGCCTCCTAAGCATGTGGATGCTCAATCATTTGGGAATCAGCACAGTTGCTTCAGGGGAAGATGTAGGCATTTCGTCTGGTCCGCGTTGGCAAGGTGGAAATGCGGCAGAAGCAGATGTTGCAGATTGGTGAGTTAAGGGCTGAAAAGACACGGTGTTCAGCTGCCTTTGTATGAGATGTTCCCAGGACGCTGTAAGAGCACTGTGGAATGCGAATACTTTCCCAGCTTCCTAAAGAGCTGGAAGCAGGACAGTTGATGGCTTGTCTCCAATTGAAGGATGGAGGCAGTGCTTTGTGCCTTCCACCTCTAGAGCAATGGAGGGCACGGCTGAGAGCAAAGGGCCCTTTCTGACATAGGTGCATTCTGACACTCTCTGACCCAGTGCACAATGGCGGTTTGTAAAAAGCCTATTGTCTGCTCCTGCTAAGCATGCGGAAGCACAGTCATCTGGGCCTCGTCCCCGTTGCTGAAGGGGAAGATGTAGACATTTCGTTTGAGCCGGGTTGGCAAGGTGGAAATGTGGCAGGAGCAGAAGTTCCAAATCTGCGAGTTAAGCGCTGAAAAGAAATGGCATATCAGCTGCTTTTGTATGAGATGTTGCCAGGACACAGAAAGAGCACTGTTGAAAGCGAGTTCTTTCTCAGCTTCCTAAAGAGATGGAAGGAAGATTGTCTGTGGCTTGTCGCCCCTTGAGGGGGGGAGCCTGTGCATTGTGCATTCCACGTCTAGAGCAATGAAGGGCACGGCTGAGAGCAAAGGGGTCTTTCTGACATAGCTGCTTTCCGACACTCTCTCCAGCAGTGCACAATGGTGGTTGGAAAAAGGCGTGCAGTCTATCGCCTCTGTAGCACGTGGACGCTCAATCATTTGGGACTCAGCCCAGTGGCTTCAGGGGAAGATGTAGGCGTTTCGTCTGAGCCGGGTTGGCAAGGTGGAATTGCGGCAGAAGCAGAAGTCCTAAAGCTGCGAGTGAAGGGATGGAAAGAAATGCCGTTTGAGCTGCCTTTGTATGAGAGGTTCCTGGTATGCTGTAACTTGACTTTGGAAAGCGAGTTGTTTGTCAGCTTCCTAAAGAGCTGGAGGCAAGACAGTTTATGGCTTGTCTCCCATTGAAGGATGGAGGCAGTGCTTTGTGCCTTTCACCTGCAGAGCAATGGAGGGCACAGCTGAGAGCAAAGGGGGCTTTCTGCCATAGGTGCTTTCTGATCCCTTTCAGGGGTGGTGCCAGTGCCTTGTGCCTCCTGCCTCTAGAGGAATGGAGGGCACGGCCGAGAGTAAAGGGCCTTTCTGACATTGGTGCTTTCTGACACTCCCCCAACCATTGCTCAAAGGTGGTTTCTTCAAAGCCTATTGTCTGTCTCCTCCTCAGCATGTGGAACCACAATCATCCGGGCCTCGTCCCCATTGCTCAAGGGGAAGATGTAGGCATTTCTTCTGAGCCGGGTTGGCAAGGTGGTAATGCGGCAGAAGCGGATGTTGCAGATTGGCAAGTTAAGGGCTGAAAAGACATGGCATTCAGCTGCTTTGTATGAGATGTTCCCAGGATGCTGTAAGAGCACTGAGGAATGCGAGTGCTTCCCCAGCTTTCTAAAGAGCTGGAAGCAGGACAGTTGATGGCTTGTCTCCCATTGAAGGATGGTGGCAGTGCTTTGTGCCTTCCACCTCTAGAGCAATGGAGGGCACGGCTGAGAGCAAAGGGCCCTTTCTGACATTGGTGCTGTCTGACACTCCCCCAACCATTGCTCAAGGGCGGTTGGTTAAAAGCCTATTGTCTCTCTCCTACTAAGCAGGTGGAACCACAATCATTCGGACCTCGTCCCCATTGTTTAAGGGGAAGTTGTAGGCATTTCGTCTGAGCCGGGTTGACAAGGTGGAAATGTGGCACATGCAGATGTTCCAGATCGGCGAGTGAAGTGCTGGAAGAAACGGCGTTCAGCTGCCTTTGTATGAGATGTTCCCTGGACGCTCTAAGAGCACTATGGAATGCGAGCTCTTTCTCAGCGTCCTAAAGAGCTGGACACAAGAAGGTGTGTGGTTCGTCTGCCATTGAGGGGTGGAGCCAGAGGCAGTGCATTGTGCCTTCCTCCTCTAGAGCAATTCAGGGCATGGCTGAGATCAAAGGGACCTTTCTGACATAGGTGCTTTCTGACACTCTCTCCACCAGTGCACAACCGTGATTGTAAAAAGCCTGTCTCTCTCCTCTTAAGCATGTGGAAGCACAGTCATATGGGCCTCGTCCCCGTTGCTGAAGGGGAAGATGTAGGCATTTCGTCGGAGCCTGGATGGCAAGGTGGAAATGTGGCAGAAACAGAAGTTCCAAATCGGCAAGTTAAGGGTGGAAAAGAAACGGCATTTCAGCTGCCTTTGTATGAGATGTTCCCTGGACTCTGTAAGATCACTGTTGAAAGCGAGTTCCTTCTCAGCTTCCTAAAGAGATGGAAGCAAGGTGGTCTGTGGCTTGTCGCCCCTTGAGGGGGGAAGCCAGTGCATTGTGCATTCCACGTCTAGAGCAATGGAGGGCACGGCTGAGAGCAAAGGGGTCTTTCTGACATAGCTGCTTTCCGACACTCTCTCCAGCAGTGCACAATGGTGGTTGGAAAAAGGCGTGCAGTCTATCGCCTCCTAAGCACGTGGATGCTCAATCATTTGGGACTCAGCCCAGTTGCTTCAGGGGAAGATGTAGGCATTTCGTCTGAGCCGGGTTGGCAAGGTGCAATTGTGGCAGAAGCAGAAGTTCTAAAGTGGCGAGTTAAGGGCTGGCAAGAAAGGCCGTTTTACCTGCATTTCTATGACAGTTTCCCAGAGGCGGTTCCCGGGAGTCGAGCAGGTGTTTCCAGAATGCTCAGCAGGTGGTTCCAGTCTTTCACGGAAGTGGTCCGGGGCGTCCAGCACGTGGTTCTGGCACATCTGAGGGGCGGTTCCGGGATGAATGGCAGGTTATTCCAGAGTGTCAGCAAGTGGTTCTGCCGTAGCCGGCAGGTGATTTTGGTGTATCCAGCAGATGGTTCCAGCGAGTCGAGCAGGTGGTTCCAGCGTGCTCGTAAGGTGGTTCAGGCATGTCCGAAAGGTGGTTCTGGTTAGTTCGGGAGGTGGTTCCGGCGTGTCCGGCACGTTTTTCAGGCATGATGAGGGGTGGTTCCGGCATGCACGGCAGGTGATTCCGGAGTGTCCACCAAGTGGTTCCCGCGTAGCCAGCAGGTGGTTCAGGCGGGTCCAGCAGGTGGTTCTGGGGAGTGGATCGGGTGGTTCTGGCATGCTCGGCAGGTGCTTCCGGCATCTCCTGCACGTGGTTCTGGTACATATGAGAGGTGGTTCTGGCACGCAAGGCAGGTGATTTTGGAGTGTCCGGCAAGTGGTTCTGGCATAGCCGGCAGCTGATTTTGGCATGTCCGGCAGGTGGCTCCAGCGAGTCGAGCAGGTTGTTCCAGCATCCTCAGCAGGTGGATCCGGCGTGCTTGGCAGGTGGTTCAGGCAGGTCTGGCAGGTGGTTTCGGTCTGTTCGGGGTGTGGGTCCGGCATCTCAGGCACATGGTTCTGGCACGGCTGAGAGGTGTTTGGGGCCGGCACGACTGGTGTTTCCGGAGTGTCCGCCAAGTGGTTCTGGCGTAGCTGGCAGGTGATGTTGGCATGACCGGCAGCTGGTTCCAGCCAGAACGGCAGGTGATTCCGAAGTGTTCACCAACTGGTTGTGGCGTAGCCGGTAGGTGATTTTGGCGTGTCCGCCAAGTGGTTCTGGCGTAGCTGGCAGGTGATTTTGGCGTGACCGGCAGGTAGTTCCAGCCAGCCCGGCAGTTGATTTCGAAGTGTTCACCAACTGGTTGTGGCGTAGCCGGCAGATGATTTTGGTGTGTCCGGCAGGTGGTTCTGGCGAGTCGAGCAGGTGGTTCCGGCGTGCTCGGCAGGTGCTTCTGGTGTCATTGGCATGTGGTTGTGGCATGTCTGAGACGTCGTTGCGGCATGCCCAGCGGGTGATTCCGGAGTGTTCGCCAAGTGGTTCTGGCGTAGCCGGCAGGAGATTTTGCATGTCCTGCGGTGTTTCCGGCGAGTCGAGCCGGTGGTTCCGGCATGTCCGGCAGGTGATTCCGGCATGTCCAGCAGGTGGTTCTGGGGAGAGGATCAGGTGGTTCCAGCATGCCCGGCAGGTGATTCCGGAGTGTCCGCCAAGTGGTTCTGGCATAGCTGGCAGGTGATGTTGGCGTGACCGGCAGGTGGTTCCAGCCAGCCCGGCAGGTGATTCCGAAGAGTTCACCAAATGGTTGTGGCGTAGCCGGCAGGTGATTTTGGCGTGTCCAGCAGGTGGTTTTGGCGAGTCGAGCAGGTGGTTCTGGCGTGCTCGGCAGGTGCTTCCGGTGTCATTGGCATCTGGTTCCGGCATGTGTGAGAGGTGGTTCCGCCATGCCCGGCAGGTGATTAGGGAGTGTTCGCCAAGTGGTTCTGGCGTAGCCGGCAGGTGATTTTCCATGTCCGGCAATGGTTCCGGCGAGTCGAGCCGGTGGTTCCGGCATTTCCAGCAGGTGGTTCCGGCATGCCCGGAAGGTGATTCCGGAGTGTTCGCCAAGTGGTTCTGGCGTAGCCGGCAGGTGATTTTGCATGTCCGGCAATGGTTCCGGCGAGTCGAGCCGGTGGTTCCGGCATGTCCGGCAGGTCGGTCCGGCATGCCCGGCAGGTGATTCCGGAGTGTCCGGCATGTGGTTCCGGCACCTCTGAGAGGTGGTTCCGGCATGCCCGGCAGGTGATACCGGAGTGTTCGCCAAGTTGTTCTGGCGTAGCCGGCAGGTGATTTTGCATGTCCGGCAATGGTTCCCGCGAGTCAACCCGGTGGTTCCAGAATGTCCGGCAGGTGGTTCCAGCATGTCCGGCAGGTGGTTCAGGCATGTTCAGCACGTGGTTCCAGCATGCCCGGCAGGTGATACCGGAGTGTCCGGCATGTGGTTCTGGCACCTCTGAGAGGTGGTTCCGGCATGCCCGGCTGGTGGTTCCGGAGTGTCTGCCGAGTGCTTCTGGCGTAGTCGGCAGGTGATTCTGGCGTGTCCAGCATGTGGTTCTGGGGAGTGGATCAGGTGGTTCCGCCATACTCGGCAGGTGTTACCGGCGTGTCCGGAACATGGTTCTGGCAAGTCTGAGAGGTGGTTCCGGCATGCCCGACAGGTGATTCCGGAGTGTTCGCCAAGTGGTTCTGGCGTAGCCGGCAGGTCATTTGGCATGTCCGGCGGTGGTTCTGGCGAGTCAAGCCGGTGGTTCCGGCGTGTCCGGCAGGTGTTTCCCGTCTGTCCGGCACGTGGTTCTGGCGTGTCCGGCACGAGGTTCTGGCATGTCTGAGAGTTGGTTCCGGCATGCCCGACAGGTGATTCCGGAGTGTGCGCCACGTGGTTCTGGCGTACCCGGCAGGTGATTTTGGCGTGTCTGGCAGGTGTTCCTTGCAAGTCGAGCATTGGCTCAGGCATGATCAGCAGGTGCTTGCTGCCTGTCCGGCCCGTGGTTCTGGTGTGTCTGAGAGCTGGTTCTGGCATGTCCGGCAGATGATTTCGGAGTGTCCACCAAGTGGTTGTGGCATACCCGGCAGGTGATTTTAGCGTGTCAGGTAGGTGGTTCCGGCGAGTCGAGTAGGTGGTTCCGGCGTGCTCGGCAGGTGGTTCAGGCGGGTCTGGCAGGTGGTTTCGGTCTGTTCGGGGTGTGGTTCCGGCATCTCAGGCACATGGTTGTGGCACGTCTGATAGGTGGTTCCGGCCGGCCCGACAGGTGTTTCCATGGTGTCCGCCAAGTGGTTCTGGCATAGCTGGCAGGTGATGTTGGCATGACCGGCAGGTGGTTCCAGCCAGCCCGGCAGGTGATTCCGGAGTGTCTGCCGAGTGGTTGTGGAGCCAGCCCTGCAGGTGATTCCGAAGATTTCACCAAATGGTTGTGGCGTAGCCGGCAGGTGATTTTGGCGTGTCAGGAAGTTGGTTCCGGCTAGTTGAGCAGGTGGATCAGGCGTGCTCGCCAGGGGGTTCAGGCGGGTCTGGCAGGGGGTTTCGGTCTGTTCGGGGAGTGGTTCCGGCATCTCAGGCACATGGTTCTGGCACGTCTGAGAGGTGGTTCCGGCCGGCCGGAGAGGTGTTTCCGGAGTGTCCGCCAAGTGGTTCTGGCGTAGCTGAAAGGTGATGTTGGCGTGACCGGCAGGTGGTTCCAGCCAGCCCGGGAGGTGATTCCGAAGAGTTCACCAAATTGTTGTTGCGCAGCCGGCAGGTGATTTTTTTGTGTCCAGCGGGTGCTTTTGGCGAGTCGAGCAGGTGGTTCTGGCGTGCTCGGCAGGTGCTTCCGGTGTCATTGGCATGTGGTTAAGGCATGTCTGAGAGGTGGTTCCGCAATGCCCGGCAGGTGATTACGGAGTGTTCGCCAAGTGGTTCCGGCATAGCCGGCAGGTGATTTTGCATGTCCGGCAATGATTCCGGCGAGTCGAGCCGGTGATTCCGGCATGTGCGGTAGGTGGTTCCGGCATGCCCGGCAGGTGATTCCGGAGTGTCTGCCGTGTGGTTCTGGCATAGCTGGCAGGTGATGTTGGCGTGACTGGCAGGTGGTTCCAGCCAGCCCGGCAGGCGATTCCGAAGTGTCCGGCATGTGGTTCTGGCATCTCTGAGATGTGGTTCCGGCATGCCCGGCATGTGGTTCCGGAGTGTCTGCTGAATGGTTCTGGCGTAGCCGGCAGGTGATTTTGCATGTCCGGCGGTGGTTCCGGCGAGTCGAGCCGGTGGTTCCGGCGTGCCCAGCAGGTGTTTCCGGTCTGTCCGGCAGGTGGTTCTGGCGTGTCCGGCACGAGGTTCTGGCACCTCTGAGAGTTGGTTCCGGAATGCCTGGCATGCGATTCCGGAATGTCTGCCAGGTGGTTCTGGCGTAGCCGGCAGTTGATTTTGGCGTGTCCACTAGGTGGTTCTGGGGAGTGGATCAGCTGGTTCCGGCATACTCGGCGGGTGGTACCGGCGTGTCCAGAAAATGTTTCTGGCAAGTCTGAGAGGAGGTTCCGGCATGCCCGGCAGGTGATTCTGGAGTGTCCGGATGGGCTTCTGGCACCTCTGAGAGGTGGTTTCGGCATGCCCGGCAGGTGGTTCCGGAGTGTCTGCCGAGTGGTTCTGGCGTAGCCGGCAGGTGATTCTGGCGTGTCCAGCAGGTGGTTCTGGGGAGTGGTTCATGTGGTTCCGGCATACTCGGCAGGTGGTACCGGCGTGTCCGGAACATGGTTCTGGCAAGTCTGAGAGGCGGTTCTGGAATGATCGACAGGTGATTCCGGAGTGTTCGCCAAGTGGTTTTGGCGTAGCCGGCAGGTCATTTTGCATGTCCTGCGGTGGATCCGGCGAGTCAAGCCGGTGGTTCCGGCGTGTCCGGCAGGTGTTTCCGGTCTGTCCGGCAGGTGGTTCTGGCGTGACCGTCACGAGGTTCTGGCACGTCTGAGAGTTGGTTCCGGCATGCCCGACAGGTGATTCCGGGTTGTCCAGCATGTGGCTCTGGCACCTCGGAGAGGTGGTTCCGGCATGCCCGGCAGGTGATACCGGAGTGTCCGGCATGTGGTTCTGGCACCTCTGAGAGGTGGTTCCGGCATGCCCGACAGGTGATTCCGGAGTGTTCGCCAGGTGGTTCTGGCGTAGCCGGCAGGTCATTTTGCATGTCCGGCGGTGGTTCCGGCGAGTCGAGCCGGTGGTTCCGGCGTAGCCGGCAGTTGATTTTGGCGTGTCCACTAGGTGGTTCTGAGGAGTGGATCAGCTGGTTCCGGCATACTCGGCAGGTGGTCCCTGCGTGTCCAGAACATGGTTCTGGCAAGTCTGAGAGGAGGTTCCGGCACGCCCGACAGGTGATTCCGGAGCGTCCGCCAAGTGTTTCTGGCATACCCGGCAGGTGATTTTGGCATGTCCGACAGGTGTTTCTTGCGAGTCGAGCAGGTGGCTCAGGCATGCTCAGCTGGTGCTTCCGGCGTCTCTGGCACGTGGTTCTGGTGTGTCTGAGAGCTGGTTCTGGCATGTCCGGCAGATGATTCCGGAGTGTCCACCAAGTGGTCCTGGTATACCTGGCAGGTGATTTTGGCGTGTCAGGAAGTTGGTTCCGGCTAGTTGAGCAGGTGGATCAGGCGTGCTCGCCAGTGGGTTTAGGCGGGTCTGGCAGGTGGTTTCGGTCTGTTCAGGGAGTGGTTCCGGCATCTCAGGCACATGGTTCTGGCACGTCTGAGAGGTGGTTGCGGCCGGCCCGACAGGTGTTTCCGGAGTGTCCGCCAAGTGGTTCTGGCATAGCTGAAAGGTGATATTGGCGTGACCGGCAGGTGGTTCCAGCCAGCCCGGCAGGTGATTCCGGAGTGTCTGCCGAGTGGTTCTGGCGTAGCCGGCAGGTGATTTTGGCGTGTCCAGCAGGTGGTTTTGGCGAGTCGAGTAGGTGGTTCTGGCGTGCTCAGCAGGTGCTTCCGGTGTCATTGGCATGTGGTTCCGGCATGTCTGAGAGGTGGTTCCGCCATGCCCGGCAGGTGATTCCGGAGTGTTCGCCAAGTGGTTCTGGCGTAGCCGGCAGGTGATTTTGCATGTCCGGCAATGGTTCCGGTGAGTCGAGCCGGTGGTTCCGGCATGTCCAGCAGGTGGTTCCGGCATGCCCGGCAGGTGTTTCCGGAGTGTCCGGCATGTGGTTCTGGCACCTCTGAGAGGTGGTTCCGGCATGCCCGGCAGGTGATACCGGAGTGTCCAGCATTTGGTTCTGGCACCTGTGAGAGGTGGTTCCGGAATGCCCGGCATGTGATTCCGGAGTGTCTGCCGAGTGGTTCTGGCGTAGCCGGCAGGTGATTTTGGCGTGTCCAGCAGGTGGTTCCTGCGAGCTCGGCAGGTGGTTCCGGCATGTCCGGAACATGGTTCTGGCACGTCTGAGAGATGGTTCCGGCATGCCCGGCAGGTGATTCCGGAGTGTCCGGCATGTGGTTCTGGCACCTCTGAGAGGTGGTTCCGGCATGCCCGGCAGGTGGTTCCGGAGTGTCTGACGAGTGGTTCTGGAGCCAGCCCGGCAGGTGATTCCGAAGAGTTCACCAAATGGTTGTGGCGTAGCCGGCAGGTTATTTTGGCGTGTCAGGAAGTTGGTTCCGGCTAGTTGAGCAGGTGGATCAGGCGTGCTCGCCAGGGGGTTCAGGCACGTCTGGCAGGGGGTTTCGGTCTGTTCGGGGAGTGGTTCCGGCATCTCAGGCACATGGTTCTGGCACGTCTGAGAGGTGGTTCCGGCCGGCCGGAGAGGTGTTTCCGGAGTGTCCGCCAAGTGGTTCTGGCGTAGCTGAAAGGTGATGTTGGCGTGACCAGCAGGTGGTTCCAGCCAGCCAGGCAGGTGATTCCGGAGTGTCTGCCGTGTGGTTCTGGCATAGCTGGCAGGTGATGTTGGCGTGACTGGCAGGTGGTTCCAGCCAGCCCGGCAGGCGATTCCGAAGTGTCCGGCATGTGGTTCTGGCATCTCTGAGATGTGGTTCCGGCATGCCCGGCATGTGGTTCCGGAGTGTCTGCTGAATGGTTCTGGCGTAGCCGGCAGGTGATTTTGCATGTCCGGCGGTGGTTCCGGCGAGTCGAGCCGGTGGTTCCGGCGTGCCCAGCAGGTGTTTCCGGTCTGTCCGGCAGGTGGTTCTGGCGTGTCCGGCACGAGGTTCTGGCACCTCTGAGAGTTGGTTCCGGAATGCCTGGCATGCGATTCCGGAATGTCTGCCAAGTGGTTCTGGCGTAGCCGGCAGTTGATTTTGGCGTGTCCACTAGGTGGTTCTGGGGAGTGGATCAGCTGGTTCCGGCATACTCGGCGGGTGGTACCGGCGTGTCCAGAAAATGTTTCTGGCAAGTCTGAGAGGAGGTTCCGGCATGCCCGGCAGGTGATTCTGGAGTGTCCGGATGGGCTTCTGGCACCTCTGAGAGGTGGTTTCGGCATGCCCGGCAGGTGGTTCCGGAGTGTCTGCCGAGTGGTTCTGGCGTAGCCGGCAGGTGATTCTGGCGTGTCCAGCAGGTGGTTCTGGGGAGTGGTTCATGTGGTTCCGGCATACTCGGCAGGTGGTACCGGCGTGTCCGGAACATGGTTCTGGCAAGTCTGAGAGGCGGTTCTGGAATGATCGACAGGTGATTCCGGAGTGTTCGCCAAGTGGTTTTGGCGTAGCCGGCAGGTCATTTTGCATGTCCTGCGGTGGATCCGGCGAGTCAAGCCGGTGGTTCCGGCGTGTCCGGCAGGTGTTTCCGGTCTGTCCGGCAGGTGGTTCTGGCGTGACCGTCACGAGGTTCTGGCACGTCTGAGAGTTGGTTCCGGCATGCCCGACAGGTGATTCCGGGTTGTCCAGCATGTGGCTCTGGCACCTCGGAGAGGTGGTTCCGGCATGCCCGGCAGGTGATACCGGAGTGTCCGGCATGTGGTTCTGGCACCTCTGAGAGGTGGTTCCGGCATGCCCGACAGGTGATTCCGGAGTGTTCGCCAGGTGGTTCTGGCGTAGCCGGCAGGTCATTTTGCATGTCCGGCAATGGTTCCGGCGAGTCGAGCCGGTGGTTCCGGCATGCCCGGCAGGTGATTCCGGAGTGTCCGGCATGTGGTTCTGGCACCTCTGAGCGGTGGTTCCGGAATGCCTGGCATGTGATTCCGGAGTGTCTGCCGAGTGGTTCTGGCGTAGCCGGCAGTTGATTTTGGCGTGTCCAGCAGGTGGTTCCGGCGAGCTCGGCAGGTGGTACCGGCGTGTCCAGAACATGGTTCTGGCAAGTCTGAGAGGTGTTTCCGGCACGCCCGACAGGTGATTCCGGAGCGTCCGCCAAGTGTTTCTGGCGTACCCAGCAGGTGATTTTGGCATGTCCGACAGGTGTTTCTTGCGATTCGAGCAGGTGGCTCAGGCATGCTCAGCTGGTGCTTCCGGCGTCTCTGGCACGTGGTTCTGGTGTGTCTGAGAGCTGGTTCTGGCATGTCCGGCAGATGATTCCGGAGTGTCCACCAAGTGGTTCTGGTATACCTGGCAGGTGATTTTGGCGTGTCAGGAAGGTGGTTCCGGCTAGTTGAGCAGGTGGATCAGGCGTGCTCGCCAGGGGGTTCAGGCGGGTCTGGCAGGTGGTTTCGGTCTGTTCGGGGAGTGGTTCCGGCATCCCAGGCACATGGTTCTGGCACGTCTGAGAGGTGGTTGCGGCCGGCTCGACAGGTGTTTCCGGAGTGTCCGCCAAGTGGTTCTGGCGTAGCTGAAAGGTGATGTTGGCGTGACCGTCAGGTGGTTCTAGCCAGCCCCGCAGGTGATTCCGGAGTGTCTGCCGAGTGGTTCTGTCGTAGCCGGCAGGTGATTTTGGCGTGTCCAGCAGGTGGTTCCGGCGAGCTCGGCAGATGGTACCGGCGTGTCCGGAACATGATTCTGGCACCTCTGAGAGGTGGTTCCGGCATGCCCAGCAGGTGATACCGGAGCGTCCGGCATTTGGTTCTGGCACCTCTGAGAGGTGGTTCCGGAATGCCTGGCCTGTCATTCCGGAGTTTCTGCCGAGTGGTTCTGGCGCAGCCGGCAGTTGATTTTGGCGTGTCCACTTGGTGGTTCTGGGGAGTGGATCAGCTGGTTCCGGCATACTCGGCAGGTGGTACCGGCTGTCCAGAACATGGTTCTGGCAAGTCTGAGAGGTGGTTCCGGCACGCCCGACAGGTGATTCCGGAGCGTCCGCCAAGTGTTTCTTGTATAAGTGGCAGGTGATTTTGGCGTGTCAGGAAGTAGGTTCCGGCTAGTGGAGCAGGTGGATCAGGCGTGCTCACCAGGGGGTTCAGGCGGGTCTGGCAGGTGGTTTTGGTCTGTTCGGGGAGTGGTTCCGGCGTCTCAGGCTCATGGTTCTGGCACGTCTCAGAGGTTGTTCCGGCCGGCCCGACAGGTGTTTCCATGGTGTCCGCCAAGTGGTTCTGGCATAGCTGGCAGGTGATGTTGGCGGGACCGGCAGGTGGTTCCAGCCAGCCCAGCAGGTGATTCCGAAGTGTTCACCAAATGGTGGTGGCGTAGCCGGAAGGTGATTTTGGCGTGTCCAGCAGGTGGTTTTGGCGAGTCGAGCAGGTGGTTCTGGCGTGCTCGGCAGGTGCTTCCGGTGTCATTGGTATGTGGTTCCGGCATGTCTGAGAGGTGGTTCCGCCATGCCCGGCAGGTGATCCCGGAGTGTTCCCCATGTGGTTCCGGCATGTCCAGCACGAGGTTCCAGCATGCCCGGCAGGTGATTCCGGAGTGTCCGGCATGTGGTTCTGACAGCTCTGAGAGGTGGTTCCGGAATGCCTGGCCTGTGATCCGGAGTGTCTGCCGAGTGGTTCTGGCGTAGCCGGCAGTTGATTTTGGCGTGTCCACTACGTGGTTCTGGGGAGTGGATCAGCTGGTTCCGGCATACTCGGCAGGTGGTACCGGCGTGTCCAGAACATGGTTCTGGCAAGTCTGAGAGGAGGTTGGCACGCCCGACAGGTGATTCCGGAGTGTTCACCAAATGGTTGTGGTGTAGCCGGAAGGTGATTTTGGCGTGTCCAGCAGGTGGTTTTGGCGAGTCGAGCAGGTGGTTCTGGCGTGCTCGGCAGGTGCCTCCGGTGTCATTGGCATGTGGTTCCGGCATGTCTGAGATGTGGTTCCGCCATGCCCGGCAGGTGATTCCGGAGTGTTCCCCAAGTGGTTCTGGCATAGCCGGCAGGAGATTTTGCATGTCCGGCAATGGTTCCGGCGAGTCGAGCCGGTGGTTCCGGCATGTCCGGCAGGTGGTTCCGGCATGCCCGGCAGGTGATTCCGGAGTGTCCGGCATGTGGTACTGGCACCTCTGAGAGGTGGCTCCGGCATGCCCGGCAGGTAGTTCCGGAGTGTCTGCCGAGTCGTTCTGGCATAGGCGGCAGGTGATTCTGGCGTGTCCAGCAGGTGGTCCTGGGGAGTGGATCAGGTGGTTCCAGCATACTCGGCAGGTGGTATCGTCGTGTCCGGAACATGGTTCTGGCAAGTCTGAGAGGCGGTTCCGGCATGCCCGACAGGTGATTCTGGACTGTTCGCCAAGTGTTTCTGGCATACCCGGAAGGTGATTTTGGCATGTCCGACAGGTGTATCTTGCGAGTCGAGCAGGTGGCTCAGGCATGCTCAGCTGGTGCTTCCGGCGTCTCTGGCACGTGGTTCTGGTGTGTCTGAGAGCTGGTTCTGGCATGTCCGGCAGATGATTCCGGAGTGTCCACCAAGTTATTGTGGCATACCCGGCAGGTGATTTTAGAGTGTCAGGTAGATGGCTCCAGCGAGTCGAGTAGGTGGATCAGGCGTGCTCGCCAGGGGGTTCAGGCGGGTCTGGCAGGTGGTTTCGGACTGTTCGGGGTGTGGTTCCGGCATCTCAGGCACATGGTTCTGGCACGTCTGAGAGGTGGTTCCGGCCGGCCCGACAGGTGTTTCCATGGTGTCCGCCAAGTGGTTCTGGCATAGCTGGCAGGTGATGTTGGCGTGACCAGCACGTGGTTCCAGCCAGCCCGGAACGTGATTCCGAAGAGTTCACCAAATGGTTGTGGCGTAGCCGGGAGGTGATTTTGGCGTGTCCAGCAGGTGGTTTTGGCGAGTCGAGGAGGTGGTTCTGGCGTGCTCGGCAGGTGCTTCCGGTGTCATTGGCATGTGGTTCCGGCATGTCTGAGAGGTGGTTCCGCCATGCCCGGCAGATGATTCCGGAGTGTTCGCCAAGTGGTTCTGGCGTAGCCGGCAGGTGATTTTGCATGGCCGGCAATGGTTCCGGCGAGTCAAGCCTGTGGTTCTGGCATGTCTGGCTGGTGGTTCCGGCATGCCCGGCAGGTGATTCCGGAGTGTCCGGCATGTGGTTCTGTCACCTCTAAGAGGTGGTTCCTGCATGCCCGGCAGGTGATACCGGAGTGTTCGCCAAGTTGTTCTGGCGTAGCCGGCAGGTGATTTTGCATCTCCGGCAATGGTTCCGGCGAGTCGAGCCGGTGGTTCCGGAATGTCCGGCAGGTGGTTCCGGCTTGTCCAGCACGTGGTTCCAGCATGCCCTGCAGGTGATTCCGGAGTGTCCGGCATGTGGTTCTGGCACCTCTGAGAGGTGGTTCCGGCATGCCCGGCAGGTGATACCGGAGTGTCCGGCATTTGGTTCTGGCACCCCTGAGAGGTGGTTCCGGAATGCCTGGCCTGTGATTCCGGAGTGTCTGCCGAGTGGTTCTGGCATAGCCGGCAGTTGATTTTGGCGTGTCCACTAGGTGGTTCTGGGGAGTGGATCAGCTGGTTCCGGCATGCTCGGCAGGTGGTACCGGCGTGTCCGGAGCATGGTTCTGGCAAGTCTGAGAGATGGTTCCGGCATGCCCGGCAGGTGATTCCGGAGTGTCCGGCATGTGGTTCTGGCACCTCTGAGAGGTGGTTCCGGCATGCCCGGCAGTTGGTTACGGAGTGTCTGCCGAGTGGTTCTGGAGTAGCCGGCAGGTGATTCTGGCGTATCCAGCAGGTGGTTCTGGGGAGTGGATCAGGTGGTTCCGGCATACTCGGCAGGTGGTACCGGTGTGTCCGGAACATGGTTCTGGCAAGTCTGAGAGGTGGTTCCGGCATGCCCGACAGGTGATTCCGGAGTGTTCACCAAGTGGTTCTGGCATAGCCGGCAGGTCATTTTGCATGTCCGGCGGTTGTTCCGGCGAGTCGAGCCGGTGGTTGCGGCGTATCCAGCAGATGTTTCCGATCTGTCCGGCAGGTGGTTCTGGCGTGACCGGCACGAGGTTCTGGCACGTCTAAGAGTTGGTTCCGGCATGCCCGACAGGTGATTCCGGAGTGTCCGCCACGTGGTTCTGGCGTACCCGGCAGGTGATTTTGGCGTGTCTGGCAGGTGTTTCTTGCAAGTCGAGCATTTGGCTCAGGCATGCTCAGCAGGTGCTTCCGGCGTGACTGGGACGTGGTTCTGGTGTGTCTGAGAGCTGGTTCTGGCATGTCCGGCAGATGATTCCGGAGTGTCCACCAAGTGGTTGTGGCATAGCCGGCAGGTGATTTTAGCGTGTCAGGTAGGTGGTTCCGGCGAGTCGAGTAGGTGGTTCCGGCGTGCTCGGCAGGTGGTTCAGGCGGGTCTGGCAGGTGGTTTCAGTCTGTTCGGGGTGTGGTTCCGGCATCTCAGGCACATGGTTCTGGCACGTCTGAGAGGTGGTTCCGGCCGGCCCGACAGGTGTTTCCATGGTGTCCGCCAAGTGGTTCTGGCATAGCTGGCAGGTGATGTTGGCGTGACCGGCAGGTGGTTCCAGCCAGCCCGGCAGGTGATTCCGAAGTGTTCACCAAATGGTTGTGGCGTAGCCGGCAGGTGATTTTGGCGTGTCCAGCAGGTGGTTTTGGCGAGTCGAGCAGGTGGTTCTGGCGTGCTCGGCACATGCTTCCGGTGTCATTGGCATGTGGTTCCGGCATGTCTGAGAGGTGGTTTCGCCATGCTGGGCAGGTGATTCCGGAGTGTTCACCAAGTGGTTCTGGCGTAGCCGGCAGGTGATTTTGCATGTCCGGCAATGGTTCCGGCGAGTCGAGCCGGTGGTTCTGGCATGTCCGGCAGGTGGTTCCGGCATGCCCGGCAGGTGATTCCGGAGTGTCCGGCATGTGGTTCTGTCACCTCTAAGAGGTGGTTTCGGCATGCCCGGCAGGTGATACCGGAGTGTTCGCCAAGTTGTTCTGGCGTAGCCGGCAGGTGATTTTGCATCTCCGGCAATGGTTCCGGCGAGTCGAGCCGGTGGTTCCGGAATGTCCGGCAGGTGGTTCCGGCATGTCCGGCAGGTGGTTCCGGCATGTCCAGCACGTGGTTCCAGCATGCCTGGCAGGTGATTCCGGAGTGTCCGGCATGTGGTTCTGGCACCTCTGAGAGTTGGTTTCGGCATGCCCGGCACCTGATACCGGAGTGTTCGCCAAGTGGTTCTGGCGTAGCCGGCAGGTGATTTTGCATGTCCGGAAATGGTTCCGGCAGTCGAGCCGGTGTTTCCGGAATGTCCGGCAGGTGGTTCCGGCATGTCTGGCAGGTGGTTCCGGCATGTCCAGCACGTGGTTCCAGTATGCCCGGCAGGTGATTCCGGAGTGTCCGGCATGTGGCTCTGGCACCTCTTAGAGGTGGTTCCGGCATGCCCGGCAGGTGATACCGGAGTGTCCGGCATTTGGTTCTGCCACCTCTGAGAGGTGGTTCCGGAATGCCTGCCATGTGATTCCGGAGTGTCTGCCGAGTGGTTCTGGCGTAGGCGGCAGTTGATTTTGGCGTGTCCAGCAGGTGGTCCTGGGGAGTGGATCAGGTGGTTCCAGCATACTCGGCAGGTGGTACCGTCGTGTCCGGAACATGGTTCTGGCAAGTCTGAGAGGTGGTTCCGGCATGCCCGACAGGTGATTCTGGACTGTTCGCCAAGTGTTTCTGGCATACCCGGCAGGTGATTTTGGCATGTCCGACAGGTGTATCTTGCGAGTCGAGCAGGTGGCTCAGGCATGCTCAGCTGGTGCTTCCGGCGTCTCTGGCACGTGGTTCTGGTGTGTCTGAGAGCTGGTTCTGGCATGTCCGGCAGATGATTCCGGAGTGTCCACCAAGTTATTGTGGCCTACCCGGCAGGTGATTTTAGCGTGTCAGGTAGATGGTTCCAGCGAGTCGAGGAGGTGGATCAGGCGTGCTCGCCAGGGGGTTCAGGCGGGTCTGGCAGGTGGTTTCGGTCTGTTCGGGGTGTGGTTCCGGCATCTCAGGCACATGGTTCTGGCACGTCTGAGAGGTGGTTCCGGCCGGCCCGACAGGTGTTTCCATGGTGTCCGCCAAGTGGTTCTGGCATAGCTGGCAGGTGATGTTGGCGTGACCAGCAGGTGGTTCCAGCCAGCCCGGCACGTGATTTCGAAGAGTTCACCAAATGGTTGTGGCGTAGCCGGCAGGTGATTTTGGCATGTCCAGCAGGTGGTTTTGGCGAGTCGAGCAGGTGGTTCTGGCGTGCTCGGCAGGTGCTTCCGGTGTCATTGGCATGTGGTTCCGGCATGTCTGAGAGGTGGTTCCGCCATGCCCGGCAGGTGATTCCGGAGTGTCCGGCATGTGGTTCTGGCACCTCTGACAGGTGGTTCCGGCATGCCCGGCAGGTGATTCCGGAGTGTCCGGCATGTGGCTCTGGCACCTCTTAGAGGTGGTTCCGGCATGCCCGGCAGGTGATTCCGGAGTGTCCGGCATGTGGTTCTGGCACCTCTGAGAGGTGGTTCCGGCATGCCCGGCATGTGGTTCCGGAGTGTCTGCCGAGTGGTTCTGGCGTAGCCGGCAGGTGCTTTTGGTGTGTCCAGCAGGTGGTTCCGGCGAGCTTGGCAGGTGGTTCCGGAGTGTCCGGCATGTGGTTCTGGCACCTCTGAGAGGTGGTTCCGGCATGCCCTGCAGTTGGTTACAGAGTGTTTGCCGAGTGGTTCTGGAGTAGCTGGCTGGTGATTCTGGCGTATCCAGCAGGTGGTTCTGGGGAGTGGATCAGGTGGTTCCGGCATACTCGGCAGGTGGTACCGGCGTGTCCGGAACATGGCTCTGGCAAGTCTGACAGGTGGTTCCGGCCTGCCCGACTTGTGATTCCGGAGTGTTCGCCAACTGGTTCTGGCGTAGCCGGCAGGTCATTTTGCATGTCCGGCGGTGGTTCCGGCGAGTCGAGCCGGTGGTTCCGGCGTGTCCAGCAGGGGTTTCCGGTCTGTCCGGCAGGTGTTTCTGGCGTGACCGGCACGAGGTTCTGGCACGTCTGAGAGTTGGTTCCGGCATGCCCTACAGGTGATTCCGGAGTGTCCGCCACGTTGTTCTGGCGTACCCGGCAGGTGATTTTGGCGTCTCTGGCAGGTGTTTCTTGCAAGTCGAGCATTTGGCGCAGGCATGCTCAGCAGGTGCTTCCGGCGTGTCCGGCCCGTGGTTCTGGTGTGTCTGAGAGGTGGTTCTGGCATGTCCGGCAGATGATTCCGGAGTGTCCACCAAGTGGTTGTGGCATAGCCGGCAGGTGATTTTAGCGTGTCAGGTAGGTGGTTCCAGCGAGTCGAGTAGGTGGTTCCGGCGTGCTCGGCAGGTGGTTCAGGCGGGTCTGGCAGGTGGTTTCGGTCTGTTCGGGGTGTGGTTCCGGCATCTCAGGCACATGGTTCTGGTACGTCTGAGAGGTGGTTGCGGCCGGCCCGACAGGTGTTTCCATGGTGTCCGCCAAGTGGTTCTGGCATAGCTGGCAGGTGATGTTGGCGTGACCGGCAGGTGGTTCCAGCCAGCCCGGCAGGTGATTCCGAAGAGTTCACCAAATGGTTGTGGCGTAGCCGGCAGGTGATTTTGGCGTTTCCAGCAGGTGGTTTTGGTGAGTCGAGCAGGTGGTTCTGGCGTGCTCGGCAGGTGCTTCCTGTGTCATTGGCATGTGGTTCCGTCATGTCTGAGAGGTGGTTCCGCCCTGCCCGGCAGGTGATTCCGGAGTGTTCGCCAAGTGGTTCTGGCGTAGCCGGCAGGTGATTTTGCATGTCCGGCAATGGTTCCGGCGAGTCGAGCCGGTGGTTCCGGCATGTCCGGCAGCTGGTTCAGGCATGCCCGGCAGGTGACTCCGGAGTGTCCGGCATGTGGTTCTGACACCTCTGAGAGGTGGTTCCGGCATGCCCGGCAGGTGATACCGGATTCTCCGGCATTTGGTTCTGGCACCTCTGAGAGGTGGTTCCGGAATACCTGGCATGTGATTCCCGAGTGTCTGCCGAGTGGTTCTGGCGTAGCCGGCAGGTGATTCTGGCGTGTCCACCAGGTGGTTCGGTGGAGTGGATCAGGTGGTTCCGGCATACTCGGCAGGTGGTACCGGAGTGTCCGGAACATGGTTCTGGCAAGTCTGAGAGGTGGTTCCGGCATGCCCGACAGGTGATTCCGGAGTGTTCCCCAAGTGGTTCTGGCGTAGCCAGCAGGTCATTTTGCATGTCCGGCGGTGGTTCCGGTGAGTCGAGCCGGTGGTTCCGGCGTAGCTGGTCGCTGATTTTGGGGTGTCCACTAGGTGGTTCTGAGGAGTGGATCAGCTGGTTCCGGCATACTCGGCAGGTGGTACCGGCGTGTCCATAACATGGTTCTGGCAAGTCTGAGAGGTGGTTCCGCCATGCCCGGCAGGTGATCCCGGAGTGTTCCCCAAGTGGTTCTGGCATAGCCGGCAGGTGATTTTGCATGTCCGGCAATGGTTCCGGCGAGTCGAGCCGGTGGTTCCGGCATGTCCGGCATGTGGTTCCGGCATGCCCGGCAGGTGATTCCGGAGTGTCCGGCATGTGGTTCTGGCACCTCTGAGAGGTGGTTCCGGCATGCCCGGCAGGTCATACCGGAGTGTTCGCCAAGTGGTTCTGGCGTAGCCGGCTGGCGATTTTGCATGTCCGGCAATGGTTCCGGCGAGTCGAGCCGGTGGTTCTGGAATGTCCGGCAGGTGGTTCCGGCATGTCCAGCACGTGGTTCCAGCATGCCCTGCAGGTGATTCCGGAGTGTCTGCTGAGTGGTTCTGGCGTGACCAGCAGGTGTTTCCGGACTTTCCGGCAGGTGGTTCTGGCGTGTCCGCCACAAGGTTCTGGCACGTCTGAGAGTTGGTTCCGGCATGCCCGACAGGTGATTCCGGAGTGTCCGGCATGTGGTTCTGGCACCTCTGAGAGGTGGTTCCGGAATGCCCGGCAGGTGATTCCGGAGTGTCCGGCATGTGCTTCTGGCACCTCTTAGAGGTGGTTCCGGCATGCCCGGCAGGTGATTCCGGAGTGTCCGGCATGTGGTTCTGGCATCTCTGAGAGGTGGTTCCGGCACGCCCGACAGGTGATTCCGGAGCATCCGCCGAGTGTTTCTGGCGTACCCGGCAGGTGATTTTGGCGTGTCTGGCAGGTGTTTCTTGCAAGTCGAGCATTTGGCTCAGGCATGCCCAGCAGGTGCTTCCAGCGTGTCTGGCACGTGGTTCTGGTGTGTCTGAGAGGTGGTTCTGGCATGTCCGGCAGATGATTCCGGAGTGTCCACCAAGTGGTTGTGGCATACACGGCAGGTGATTTTAGCGTGTCAGGTAGGTGGTTCCGGCGAGTCGAGTATGTGGTTCTGGCGTCCTTGGCAGGTGGTTCAGGCGGGTCTGGCATGTGGTTTCGTTCTGTTCGGGGAGTGGTTCCGGCATCTCAGGCACATGGTTCTGGCACGTCTGATAGGTGGTTCCGGCCGGCCCGACAGGTGTTTCCATGGTGTCCGCCAAGTGGTTCTGGCATAGCTGGCAGGTGATGTTGGCGTGACCGGCAGGTGGTTCCAGCCAGCCCGGCAGGTGATTCCGGAGTGTCTGCCGTGTGGTTCTGGCGTAGCTGGCAGGTGATTTTGGCGTGTCCAGCAATTGGTTCCGGGGAGCTCGGCAGGTGGTACCAGCGTGGCGGAACATGGTTCTGGCACGTCTGAGAGATGGTTCCGTCATGCCCGGCAGGTGATTCGGGAGTGTCCGGCATGTGGTTCTGGCATCTCTGAGAAGTGGTTCCGGCATGCCCGGCAGGTGATTCCGGAGTGTTCGGCATGTGGTTCTGGCACCTCTGAGAGGTGGTTCCGGCATGCCCGGCAGGTGGTTACGGAGTGTCTGCCGAGTGGTTCTGGCGTAGTCGGCAGGTGATTCTGGCGTGTCCAGCAGGTGGTTCTGGGGAGTGGATCAGGTGGTTCCGGCATACTCGGCAGGTGGTACCGGCGTGTCCGGAACATGGTTCTGGCAAGTCTGAGAGGTGTTTCCAGCATGCCCGACAGGTGATTCCGGAGTGTTCGCCAACTGGTTCTGGCGTAGCCGGCAGTTCATTTTGTTTGTTCGGCGGTGGTTCCACGAGTCGAGCCGGTGGTTCCGGCATGTCAGGCAGGTGATTCCGGCATGTCCAGCAGGTGTTCCGGCATGCCCGCCAGGTGATTCCGGAGTGTCCGGCATGTGGTTCTGGCAGCTCCGAGAGGTGGTTCCGGAATGCCTGGCCTGTGATTCCGGAGTGTCTGCCGAGTGGTTCAGGCGTAGCCGGCAGTTGATTTTGGCGTGTCCACAAGGTGGTTCTGGGGAGTGGATCAGCTGGTTCCGGCATACTCGGCAGGTGGTACCGGCGTGTCCAGAACATGGTTATGGCAAGTCTGAGAGGAGGTTCCGGCACGCCCGACAGGTGATTCCGGAGTGTTCCCCAAGTGGTTCTGGCATAGCCGGCAGGTGATTTTGCATGTCCGGCAATGGTTCCGGCGAGTCGAGCCGGTGGTTCCGGCATGTCCGGCAGGTGAACCGGCATGTCCAGCAGGTGGTTCCGGCATGCCCGGCAGGTGATTCCGGAGTGTCCGGCATGTGGTTCTGGCACCTCTGAGCGGTGGTTCCGGAATGCCTGGCATGTGATTCCGGAGTGTCTGCCGAGTGGTTCTGGCGTAGCCGGCAGGTGATTTTGGCGGGTCCATAGGTGGTTCTGGGGAGTGGATCAGCTGGTTCCGGCATACTCGGCAGGTGGTACTCGCGTGTCCAGAACATGGTTCTGGCAAGTCTGAGAGGTGTTTCCGGCACGCCCGACAGGTCATTCCGGAGCGTCCGCCAAGTGTTTCTGGCGTACCCAGCAGGTGATTTTGGCATGTCCGACAGGTGTTTCTTGCGATTCGAGCAGGTGGCTCAGGCATGCTCAGCTGGTGCTTCCGTCGTCTCTGGCACGTGGTTCTGGTGTGTCTCAGAGCTGGTTGTGGCATGTCCGGCAGATGATACCGGAGTGTCCACCAAGTGGTTCTGGTATACCTGGCAGGTGATTTTGGCGTGTCAGGAAGGTGGTTCCGGCTAGTTGAGCAGGTGGATCAGGCGTGCTCGCCAGGGGGTTCAGGCGGGTCTGGCAGGTGGTTTCGGTCTGTTCGGGGAGTGGTTCCGGCATCCCAGGCACATGGTTCTGGCACGTCTGAGAGGTGGTTCCGGCATGCCCGGCATGTGATACCAGAGTGTCCAGCATTTGGTTCTGGCACCTCTGAGATGTGGTTCCGGAATGCCTGGCATGTGATACCGGAGTGTCTGCCGAGTGGTTCTGGAGTAGCCGGCAGTTGATTTTGGCGTGTCCGCTAGGTGGTTCTGGGGAGTGGATCAGCTGGTTCCGGCATACTCGGCAGGTGGTACCGGCATGTCCAGAACATGGTTCTGGCAAGTCTGAGAGGTGGTTCCGGCACGCCCGACAGGTGATTCCGGAGCGTCCGCCAAGTGTTTCTGGCGTACCCGGCAGGTGATTTTGGCATGTCCGACAGGTGTTTCTTGCGAGTCGAGCAGGTGGCTCAGGCATGCTCAGCTGGTGCTTCCGGCGTCTCTGGCACGTGTTTCTGGTGTGTCTGAGAGCTGGTTCTGGCATGTCCGGCAGATGATTCCGGAGTGTCCACCAAGTGGTTCTGGTATAACTGGCAGGTGATTTTGGCTTGTCAGGAAGGTGGTTCTGGCTAGTTGAGCAGGTGGATCAGGCGTGCTCGCCAGGGCGTTCAGGTGGGTCTGGCAGGTGGTTTCGGTCTGTTCGGGGAGTGGTTCCGGCATCTCAGGCACATGGTTCTGGCACGTCTGAGAGGTGGTTCCGGCCGGCCCGACGGGTGTTTCCATGGTGTCCGCCAAGTGGTTCTGGCATAGCTGGCAGGTGATGTTGGCGTGACCGGCAGGTGGTTCCAGCCATCCCGGCAGGTGATTCCGGAGTGTCTGCCGTGTGGTTCTGGCGTAGCTGGCAGGTGATTTTGGCGTGTCCAGCAATTGGTTCCGGGGAGCTCGGCAGGTGGTACCAGCGTGGCGGAACATGGTTCTGGCACGTCTGAGAGATGGTTCCGTCATGCCCGCAGGTGATTCGGGAGTGTCCGGCATGTGGTTCTGGCATCTCTGAGAAGTGGTTCCGGCATGCCCGGCAGGTGATTCCGGAGTGTTCGGCATGTGGTTCTGGCACCTCTGAGAGGTGGTTCCGGCATGCCCGGCAGGTGGTTACGGAGTGTCTGCCGAGTGGTTCTGGCGTAGTCGGCAGGTGATTCTGGCGTGTCCAGCAGGTGGTTCTGGGGAGTGGATCAGGTGGTTCCGGCATACTCGGCAGGTGGTACCGGCGTGTCAGGAACATTGTTCTGGCAAGTCTGAGAGGCGGTTCCGGCATGCCCGACAGGTGATTCCGGAGTGTTCGCCAAGTGGTTCTGGCGTAGCCGGCAGGTCATTTTGCATGTCCGGCGGTGGTTCCGACGAGTCGAGCCGGTGGTTCCGGCGTGTCCGGCAGGTGGTTCTGGGGTGACCGTCACGAGGTTCTGGCACGTCTGAGAGTTGGTTCCGGCATGCCCGACAGGTGATTCCGGAGTGTCCGCCACGTGGTTCTGGAGTACCCGGCAGGTGATTTTGGCGTGTCTGGCAGGTGTTTCTTGCAATTCGAGCATTTGGCTCAGGCATGCTCAGCAGGTGCTTCCGGCGTGTCTGGCACGTGGTTCTGGTGTGTCTGAGAGCTGGTTCTGGCATGTCCGGCAGATGATTCCGGAGTGTCCACCAAGTGGTTGTGGCATACACGGCAGGTGATTTTAGCGTGTCAGGTAGGTGGATCCAGCGAGTCGAGTAGGTGGTTCCGGCGTGCTCGGCAGGTTTTTCAGGCGGGTCTGGCAGGTGGTTTCGTCCGTTCGGGGTGTGGTTCCGGCATCTCAGGCACATGGTTCTGGCACGTCTGATAGGTGGTTCCGGCCGGCCCGACAGGTGTTTCCATGGTGTCTGCCAAGTGGTTCTGGCATAGCTGGCAGGTGATGTTGGCGTGACCGGCAGGTGGTTCCAGCCAGCCCGGCAGGTGATTCCGAAGTGTTCACCAAATGGTTGTGGCGTAGCCGGAAGGTCATTTTGGCGTGTCCAGCGGGTGGTTTTGGCGAGTCGAGCAGGTGGTTCCGGCATGCCCGGCAGGTGATTCCTGAGTGTCCGGCATGTGGTTCTGGCACCTCTGAGAGGTGGTTGCGACATGCCCGGCAGGTGGTTCCGGAGTGTCTGCCGTGTGGTTCTGGCGTAGCTGGCAGGTGATTTTGGTGTGTTCAGCAGGTGGTTCTGGCGAGCTCAGCAGGTGGTACCAGCGTGTCCGGAACATGGTTCTGGCACGTCTGAGACATGGTTCCGGCATGCCAGGCAGGTGATTCCGGAGTGTCCGGCATGTGGTTCTTGCACCTCTGAGAGGTGGTTCCGGCATGCCCTGCAGGTGGTTACGGAGTGTCTGCCGAGTGGTTCTGGCGTAGTCGGCAGGTGATTCTGGCGTGTCCAGCAGGTGGTTCTGGGGAGTGGATCAGGTGTTTCCGGCATACTCGGCAGGTGGTACCGGCGTGTCCGGAACATGGTTCTGGCAAGTCTGAGAGGTGTTTCCAGCATGCCCGACAGGTGATTCCGGAGTGTTCGCCAACTGGTTCTGGCGTAGCCGGCAGTTCATTTTGTTTGTTCGGCGGTGGTTCCACGAGTCGAGCCGGTGGTTCCGGCATGTCAGGCAGGTGATTCCGGCCGTCCAGCAGGTGTTCCGGCATGCCCGCCAGGTGATTCCGGAGTGTCCGGCATGTGGTTCTGGCAGCTCCGAGAGGTGGTTCCGGAATGCCTGGCCTGTGATTCCGGAGTGTCTGCCGAGTGGTTCAGGCGTAGCCGGCAGTTGATTTTGGCGTGTCCACAAGGTGGTTCTGGGGAGTGGATCAGCTGGTTCCGGCATACTCGGCAGGTGGTACCGGCGTGTCAAGAACATGGTTCTGGCAAGTCTGAGAGGAGGTTCCGGCACGCCCGACAGGTGATTCCGGAGTGTTCCCCAAGTGGTTCTGGCATAGCCGGCAGGTGATTTTGCATGTCCGGCAATGGTTCCGGCGAGTCGAGCCGGTGGTTCCGGCATGCCCGGCAGGTGATTCCGGAGTGTCCGGCATGTGGTTCTGGCACCTCTGAGCGGTGGTTCCGGAATGCCTGGCATGTGATTCCGGAGTGTCTGCCGAGTGGTTCTGGCGTAGCCGGCATTTGATTTTGGCGTGTCCAGCAGGTGGTTCCGGCGAGCTCGGCAGGTGGTACCGGCGTGTCCAGAACATGGTTCTGGCAAGTCTGAGAGGTGTTTCCGGCACGCCCGACAGGTGATTCCGGAGCGTCCGCCAAGTGTTTCTGGCGTACCCAGCAGGTGATTTTGGCATGTCCGACAGGTGTTTCTTGCGATTCGAGCAGGTGGCTCAGGCATGCTCAGCTGGTGCTTCCGGCGTCTCTGGCACGTGGTTCTGGTGTGTCTGAGAGCTGGTTCTGGCATGTCCGGCAGATGATTCCGGAGTGTCCACCAAGTGGTTCTGGTATACCTGGCAGGTGATTTTGGCGTGTCAGGAAGGTGGTTCCGGCTAGTTGAGCAGGTGGATCAGGCGTGCTCGCCAGGGGGTTCAGGCGGGTCTGGCAGGTGGTTTCGGTCTGTTCGGGGAGTGGTTCCGGCATCCCAGGCACATGGTTCTGGCACGTCTGAGAGGTGGTTGCGGCCGGCTCGACAGGTGTTTCCGGAGTGTCCGCCAAGTGGTTCTGGCGTAGCTGAAAGGTGATGTTGGCGTGACCGTCAGGTGGTTCTAGCCAGCCCCGCAGGTGATTCCGGAGTGTCTGCCGAGTGGTTCTGTCGTAGCCGGCAGGTGATTTTGGCGTGTCCAGCAGGTGGTTCCGGCGAGCTCGGCAGATGGTACCGGCGTGTCCGGAACATGATTCTGGCACCTCTGAGAGGTGGTTCCGGCATGCCCAGCAGGTGATACCGGAGCGTCCGGCATTTGGTTCTGGCACCTCTGAGAGGTGGTTCCGGAATGCCTGGCCTGTCATTCCGGAGTTTCTGCCGAGTGGTTCTGGCGCAGCCGGCAGTTGATTTTGGCGTGTCCACTTGGTGGTTCTGGGGAGTGGATCAGCTGGTTCCGGCATACTCGGCAGGTGGTACCGGCTGTCCAGAACATGGTTCTGGCAAGTCTGAGAGGTGGTTCCGGCACGCCCGACAGGTGATTCCGGAGCGTCCGCCAAGTGTTTCTTGTATAAGTGGCAGGTGATTTTGGCGTGTCAGGAAGTAGGTTCCGGCTAGTGGAGCAGGTGGATCAGGCGTGCTCACCAGGGGGTTCAGGCGGGTCTGGCAGGTGGTTTTGGTCTGTTCGGGGAGTGGTTCCGGCGTCTCAGGCTCATGGTTCTGGCACGTCTCAGAGGTTGTTCCGGCCGGCCCGACAGGTGTTTCCATGGTGTCCGCCAAGTGGTTCTGGCATAGCTGGCAGGTGATGTTGGCGGGACCGGCAGGTGGTTCCAGCCAGCCCAGCAGGTGATTCCGAAGTGTTCACCAAATGGTGGTGGCGTAGCCGGAAGGTGATTTTGGCGTGTCCAGCAGGTGGTTTTGGCGAGTCGAGCAGGTGGTTCTGGCGTGCTCGGCAGGTGCTTCCGGTGTCATTGGTATGTGGTTCCGGCATGTCTGAGAGGTGGTTCCGCCATGCCCGGCAGGTGATCCCGGAGTGTTCCCCATGTGGTTCCGGCATGTCCAGCACGAGGTTCCAGCATGCCCGGCAGGTGATTCCGGAGTGTCCGGCATGTGGTTCTGACAGCTCTGAGAGGTGGTTCCGGAATGCCTGGCCTGTGATCCGGAGTGTCTGCCGAGTGGTTCTGGCGTAGCCGGCAGTTGATTTTGGCGTGTCCACTACGTGGTTCTGGGGAGTGGATCAGCTGGTTCCGGCATACTCGGCAGGTGGTACCGGCGTGTCCAGAACATGGTTCTGGCAAGTCTGAGAGGAGGTTGGCACGCCCGACAGGTGATTCCGGAGTGTTCACCAAATGGTTGTGGTGTAGCCGGAAGGTGATTTTGGCGTGTCCAGCAGGTGGTTTTGGCGAGTCGAGCAGGTGGTTCTGGCGTGCTCGGCAGGTGCCTCCGGTGTCATTGACATGTGGTTCCGGCATGTCTGAGATGTGGTTCCGCCATGCCCGGCAGGTGATTCCGGAGTGTTCCCCAAGTGGTTCTGGCATAGCCGGCAGGAGATTTTGCATGTCCGGCAATGGTTCCGGCGAGTCGAGCCGGTGGTTCCGGCATGTCCGGCAGGTGGTTCCGGCATGCCCGGCAGGTGATTCCGGAGTGTCCGGCATGTGGTACTGGCACCTCTGAGAGGTGGTTCCGGCATGCCCGGCAGGTAGTTCCGGAGTGTCTGCCGAGTCGTTCTGGCATAGGCGGCAGGTGATTCTGGCGTGTCCAGCAGGTGGTCCTGGGGAGTGGATCAGGTGGTTCCAGCATACTCGGCAGGTGGTATCGTCGTGTCCGGAACATGGTTCTGGCAAGTCTGAGAGGCGGTTCCGGCATGCCCGACAGGTGATTCTGGACTGTTCGCCAAGTGTTTCTGGCATACCCGGAAGGTGATTTTGGCATGTCCGACAGGTGTATCTTGCGAGTCGAGCAGGTGGCTCAGGCATGCTCAGCTGGTGCTTCCGGCGTCTCTGGCACGTGGTTCTGGTGTGTCTGAGAGCTGGTTCTGGCATGTCCGGCAGATGATTCCGGAGTGTCCACTAAGTTATTGTGGCATACCCGGCAGGTGATTTTAGAGTGTCAGGTAGATGGCTCCAGCGAGTCGAGTAGGTGGATCAGGCGTGCTCGCCAGGGGGTTCAGGCGGGTCTGGCAGGTGGTTTCGGACTGTTCGGGTTGTGGTTCCGGCATCTCAGGCACATGGTTCTGGCACGTCTGAGAGGTGGTTCCGGCCGGCCCGACAGGTGTTTCCATGGTGTCCGCCAAGTGGTTCTGGCATAGCTGGCAGGTGATGTTGGCGTGACCAGCACGTGGTTCCAGCCAGCCCGGAACGTGATTCCGAAGAGTTCACCAAATGGTTGTGGCGTAGCCGGGAGGTGATTTTGGCGTGTCCAGCAGGTGGTTTTGGCGAGTCGAGGAGGTGGTTCTGGCGTGCTCGGCAGGTGCTTCCGGTGTCATTGGCATGTGGTTCCGGCATGTCTGAGAGGTGGTTCCGCCATGCCCGGCAGATGATTCCGGAGTGTTCGCCAAGTGGTTCTGGCGTAGCCGGCAGGTGATTTTGCATGTCCGGCAATGGTTCCGGCGACCGAGCCGGTGGTTCCGGCATGTCCAGCAGGTGGT
This sequence comes from Equus przewalskii, assembly GCF_037783145.1. Classification (NCBI taxonomy): domain Eukaryota; kingdom Metazoa; phylum Chordata; class Mammalia; order Perissodactyla; family Equidae; genus Equus; species Equus przewalskii. The sequence continues at coordinate 84,377 of NW_027228674.1, read as the reverse complement.
TCCGGCATGCCCGGGAGGTGATTCCGGAGTGTCCGGCATGTGGTTCTGGCACCTCTGAGTGGTGGTTCCGGCATGCCCGGCAGGTGATTCCGGAGTGTCCGGCATGTGGTTCTGGCACCTCTGAGAGGTGGTTCCGGCATGCCCGGCAGGTGATACCGGAGTGTTCGCCAAGTTGTTCTGGCGTAGCCGGCAGGTGATTTTGCATCTCCGGCTATGGTTCCGGCGAGTCGAGCCGGTGGTTCCGGAATGTCCGGCAGGTGGTTCCGGCATGTCCGGCAGGTGGTTCCGGCATGTCCAGCACGTGGTTCCAGCATGCCCTGCAGGTGATTCCGGAGTGTCCGGCATGTGGTTCTGGCACCTCTTAGAGGTGGTTCCGGCATGCCCGGCAGGTGATACCGGAGTGTCCGGCATTTGGTTCTGGCACCTCTGAGAGGTGGTTCCGGAATGCCTGGCCTGTGATTCCGGAGTGTCTGCCGAGTGGTTCTGGCGTAGCCGGCAGTTGATTTTGGCGTGTCCACTAGGTGGTTCTGGGGAGTGGATCAGCTGGTTCCGGCATGCTCGGCAGGTGGTACCGGCGTGTCCGTAGCATGGTTCTGGCAAGTCTGAGAGATGGTTCCGGCATGCCCGGCAGGTGATTCCGGAGTGTCCGGCATGTGGTTCTGGCACCTCTGAGAGGTGGTTCCGGCATGCCCGGCAGTTGGTTACGGAGTGTCTGCCGAGTGGTTCTGGAGTAGCCGGCAGGTGATTCTGGCGTATCCAGCAGGTGGTTCTGGGGAGTGGATCAGGTGGTTCCGGCATACTCGGCAGGTGGTACCGGTGTGTCCGGAACATGGTTCTGGCAAGTCTGAGAGGTGGTTCCGGCATGCCCGACAGGTGATTCCGGATTGTTCGCCAAGTGGTTCTGGCATAGCTGGCAGGTCATTTTGCATGTCCGGCGGTTGTTCCGTCGAGTCGAGCCGGTGGTTGCGGCGTATCCAGCAGGTGTTTCCGGTCTGTCCGGCAGGTGGCTCTGGTGTGACCGGCACGAGGTTCTGGCACGTCTAAGAGTTGGTTCCGGCATGCCCGACAGGTGATTCCGGAGTGTCCGGCATGTGGTTCTGGCACCTCTGAGAGGTGGTTCCGGAATGCCCGGCACGTGATACCGGAGTGTTCGCCAAGTGGTTCTGGCGTAGCCGGCAGGTGATTTTGCATGTCCGGCAATGGTTCCGGCGAGTCGAGCCGGTGGTTCCGGAATGTCCGGCAGGTGGTTCCGGCATGTCCGGCAGGTGGTTCCGGCATGTCCAGCACGTGGTTCCAGCATGCCCGGCAGGTGATTCCGGAGTGTCCGGCATGTGGTTCTGGCACCTCTGAGAGGTGGTTCCGGCATGCCCGGCAGGTGATACTGGAGTGTTCGCCAAGTGGTTGTGGCGTAGCCGGCTGGTCATTTTGCATGTCCGGCGGTTGTTCCGGCGAGTCGAGCCGGTGGTTCCGGCGTGTCCGGCAGTTGGATCTGGCGTGACCAGCACGAGGTTCTGGCACGTCTGAGAGTTGGTTCCGGCATGCCCGACAGGTGATTCCGGAGAGTCCGCCACGTGGTTCTGGCGTACCCGGCAGGTGATTTTGGCGTGTCTGGCATGTGTTTCTTTCAAGTCGAGCATGCGGCTCAGGCATTATCAGCAGGTGCTTCCGGCGTGTCCGGCACGTGGTTCTGGTGTGTCAGAGGGCTGGTTCTGGCATTTCTGGCAGATGATTCCGGAGTGTCCACCAAGTGGTTGTGGTAGACCTGGCAGGTGTTTTTGGCGTGTCTGGAAGGTGGTTCCGGCTAGTTGAGCAGGTGGATCAGGCGTGCTCGCCAGTGGGTTCAGGCGGTTCTGGCAGGTTGTTTCGGTCAGTTCGGGGTGTGGTTCCGGCATCTCAGGCACATGGCTCTGGCACGTCTGAGATGTGGTTCGGGCCGGCCCTACAGGTGTTTCCGGAGTGTCCGCCTAGTGGTTCCGGCGTAGCTGAAAGGTGAGGTTGGCGTGACCGAGAGGTGGTTCCAGCCAGCCCGCCATGTGATTCCGGAGTGTCTGCTGAATGGTTCTGGCGTAGCCGGCAGGTGGTTTTGGCGAGTCGAGCAGGTGGTTCTGGCGTGCTCGGCAGGTGCTTCCGGTGTCATTGGCATGCGGTTCCGGCATGTCTGAGAGGTGGTTCCGCCATGCCCGGCAGGTGATTCCGGAGTGTCAGGCATGTGGTTCTGGCACCTCTGAGAGGTGGTTCCGGCATGCCTGGCAGGTGATACCGGAGTGTCCGGCATTTGGTTCTGGCACCTCTGAGAGGTGGTTCCGGAATGCCTGGCATGTGATTCCCGAGTGTCTGGCGAGAGGTTCTGGCGTAGCCGGCAGGTGATTTTGGCGTGTCCAGCAGGTGGTTCCGGTGAGCTCGGCAGGTTGTTCCGGCATGTCCGGAACATGGTTTTGGCAAGTCTGAGAGATGGTTCCGGCATGCCCGACAGGTGATTCCGGAGTGTCCGGCATGTGGTTCTGGCACCTCTGAGAGGTGGTTCCGGCATGCCCGGCAGGTGGTTCCGGAGTGTCTGCCGAGTGGTTCTGGCGTGCTCGGCAGGTGCTTCCGGTGTCATTGGCATGCGGTTCCGGCATGTCTGAGAGGTGGTTCCGCCAAGCCCGGCAGGTGATTCCGGAGTGTTCGCCAAGTGGTTCTGGCATAGCCGGCAGGTCATTTTGCATGTCCGGCGGTGGTTCCGGCGAGTCGAGCCGGTGGTTCCGGCGTGTCCGGCAGGTGTTTCCGGGCTGTCCGGCAGGTGGTTCTGGCGTGTCCGGCACGAGGTTCTGGCACGTCTGAGAGTTGGTTCCGGCATGCCCGACTGGTGATTCCGGAGTGTCCAACAAGAGGTTCTGGTGTACCCGGCAGGTGATTTTGGCGTGTCTGGCAGGTGTTTCTGGCAAGTCGAGCATTTGCCTCAGGCATGATCAGCAGGTGCTTCCGGCGTGTCTGGCACGTGGTTCTGGTGTGTCTGAGAGCTGGTTCTGGCATGTCTGGCAGATGATTCCGGAGTGTCCACCAAGTGGTTGTGGCATACCCGGCAGGTGATTTTAACGTGTAAGGTAGGTGGTTCCGGCGAGTAGAGTAGGTGGTTCCGGCGTGCTCGGCAGGTGGTTCAGGCGGGTCTGGCAGGTGGTTTCGGTCTGTTCTGGGTGTGGTTCCGGCATCTCAGGCACATGGTTCTGGCACGTCTGAGATGTGGTTCCAGCCGGCCCTACAGGTGTTTCCGGAGTGTCCGCCTAGTGGTTCCGGCGTAGCTGAAAGGTGATGTTGGCGTGACCGACAGGTGGTTCCAGCCAGCCCGGCCGGTGATTCCTGAGTGTCCGGCATGTGGTTCTGGCACCTCTGAGAGGTGGTTCCGGCATGCCTGGCAGGTGATACCGGAGTGTCCGTGATTTGGTTCTTGCACCTCTGAGAGGTGGTTCCAGAATGCCTGGCATGTGATTCCGGAGTGTCTGCCGAGTGGTTCTGGTGTAGCAGGCAGTTGATTTTGGCGTGTCCACTAGGTGGTTCTGGGGAGTGGATCAGCTGGTTCCGGCATACTCGGCAGGTGGTACCGGCGTGTCCGGAAAATGTTTCTGGCAAGTCTGAGAGGAGGTTCCGGCATGCCCGGCAGGTGATTCTGGAGTGTCCGGATGGGCTTCTGGCACCTCTGAGAGGTGGTTCCGGCATGCCCGGCAGGTGGTTCCGGAGTGTCTGCCGAGTGGTTCTGGCGTAGTCGGCAGGTGATTCTGGCGTGTCCAGCAGGTGGTTCTGGGGTGTGGATCAGGTGGTTCCGGCATACTCGGCAGGTGGTACCGGCGTGTCCGGAACATGGTTCTGGCAAGTCTGAGAGGCGGTTCCGGCATGCCCGACAGGTGATTCCGGAGTGTTCGCAAAGTGGTTCTGGCGGAGCCGGCAGGTCATTTTGCATGTCCGGCGGTGGTTCCGGCGAGTCGAACCGGTGGTTCCGGCGTGTCTGGCAGGTGGTTCTGGCGTGACCGGCACGAGGTTCTGGCACGTCTGAGAGTTGGTTCCCGCATGCCCGACAGGTCATTCCGGAGTGTCCGCCACGTGGTTCTGGCGTACCCGGCAGGTGATTTTGGCGTGTCTGGCAGGTGTTTCTTGCAAGTCGAGCATTTGGCTCAGGCATGCTCAGCAGGTGCTTCCGGCGTGTCTGGCAGGTGGTTCTGGTGTGTCTGAGAGCTGGTTCTGGCGTGTCCGGCAGATGATTCCGGAGTGTACACCAAGTGGTTGTGGCATACCCGGCAGGTGATTTTAGCATGTCAGGTAGGTGGTTCCAGGAAGTTTCCGGCATCTCAGGCACATGGTTCTGGCACGTCTGATAGGTGGTTCCGGCCGGCCGGAGAGGTGTTTCCGGAGTGTCCGCCAAGTGGTTCTGGCGAAGCTGAAAGGTGATGTTGGCGTGACCGGCAGGTGGTTCCAGCCAGCCCGGCAGGTGATTCCGGAGTGCCTGCCGTGTGGTTCTGGCTTAGCTGGCAGCTGATTTTGGCGTGTCCAGCAGGTGGTTCCGGCGAGCTCGGCAGGTGGTACCAGCGTGTACGGAACATGGTTCTGGCACGTCTGAGAGATGGTTCCGGAATGCCAGGCAGGTGATTCCGGAGTGTCCGGCATGTGGTTCTGGCACCTCTGAGAGGTGGTTCCGGCATGCCCGGCAGGTGATTCCGGAGTGTTCGGCAAGTGGTTCCGGCGTAGTCGGAAGGTGATTTTGCATGTCCAGCAATGGTTCCGGCGAGTCGAGCCAGTGGTTCCGGCATGTCCGGCAGGGGGTTCCGGCATGCCCGGCAGGTGATTCCGGAGTGTCCGGCATGTGGTTCTGGCACCTCTGAGAGGTGGTTCCGGCATGCCCGGCAGGTGATACCGGAGTGTCCGGCATTTGGTTCTGGCACCTCTGAGAGGTGGTTCCGGAATGCCTGGCATGTGATTCCGGAGTGTCTGCCGAGTGGTTCTGGCGTAGTCGGCAGGTGATTCTGGCATGTCCAGCAGGTGGTTCTGGGGATTGGATCAGGTGGTTCCGGCATACTCTGCAGGTGGTACCGGCGTGTCCGGAGCATGGTTCTGGCAAGTCTGAGAGGTGGTTCCGGCATGCCGGACAGGTGATTCCGGAGTGTTCGCCAAGTGGTTCTGGTGAAGCCGGCTGGTCATTTTGCATGTCCGGCGGTTGTTCCGGCGAGTCGAGCCGGTGGTTCCGGCGTGTCCGGCAGTTGGATCTGGCGTGACCAGCACGAGGTTCTGGCACGTCTGAGAGTTGGTTCCGGCATGCCCGACAGGTGATTCCGGAGTGTCCGCCACGTGGTTCTGGCGTACCCGGAAGGTGATTTTGGTGTGTCTGGCAGGTGTTTCTTGCAAGTCGAGCATTTGGCTCAGGCATGCTCAGCAGGTGCTTCCGGCATGTCTGGCACGTGGTTCTGGTGTGTCTCAGATCTGGGTCTGGCATGTCCGGCAGATGATTCCGGAGTGTCCACCAAGTGGTTGTGGCATACCCGGCACGTGATTTTAGCATGTCAGGTGGTGGTTCCAGCGAGTCGAGAAGGTGGTTCCAGTGTGCTCGGCAGGTGGTTCAGGCGGGTCTGGCAGGTGGTTTCGGTCTGTTCGGGGTGTGGTTCCAGCATCTCAGGCACATGGTTCTGGCACGTCAGATAGGTGGTTCCGGCCGGCCCGACAGGTGTTTCCATGGTGTCCGCCAAGTGGTTCTGGCATAGCTGGCAGGTGATGTTGGCGTGACCGACAGATGGTTCCAGCCAGCCCGGCAGGTGATTCCGAAGTGTTCACCAAATGGTTGTGGCGTAGCCGGAAGGTGATTTTGGCGTGTCAGGAAGGTGGTTTTGGCGAGTCGAGCAGGTGATTCTGGCGTGCTCGGCAGGTGCTTCCGGTGTCATTGGCATGTGGTTCCCGTATGTCTGAGAGGTGGTTCCGCCATGCCCGGCAGGTGATTAGGGAGTGTTCGCCAAGTGGTTCTGCCGTAGCCGGCAGGTGATTTTGCATGTCCGGCAATGGTTCCGGCGAGTCGAGCCGGTGGTTCCGGAATGTCCGGCAGGTGGTTCCGGCATGCCCAGCAGGTGATTCCGGAGTGTCCGGCATGTGGTTCTGGCACCTCTGAGAGGTGGTTCCGGCATGCCCGGTAGGTGATACCGGAGTCTCCGGCATTTGGTTCTGGCACCTCTGAGAGGTGGTTCCGGAATGCCCGGTATGTGATTCCAGACTGTCTGCCGAGTGGTTCTGGCGTATTCGGCAGGTGATTCTGGCGTGTCCAGCAGGTGGTTCTGGGGAGTGGATCAGCTTGTTCCGGCATACTCGGCAGGTGGTACCGGCGTGTCCAGAACATGGCTCTGGCAAGTCTGAGAGGTGGTTCCGGCACGCCCGCCAGGTCATTCCGGAGCGTCCGCCAAGTGTTTCTCACGTACCCGGCAGGTGATTTTGGCATGTCCGACAGGTGTTTCTTGCGAGTCGAGCAGGTGGCTCAGGCATGCTCAGCTGGTGCTTCCGGCGTCTCTGGCACGTGGTTCTGGTGTGTCTGAGAGCTGGTTCTGGCATGTCCGGCAGATGATTCCGGAGTGTCCACCAAGTGGTTCTGGCATACCTGGCAGGTGATTTTGGCGTGTCAGGAAGGTGGTTGTGGCGAGTCGAGCAGGTGGTTCTGGCGTGCTCGGCAGGTGCTTCCGGTGTCATTGGCACGCGGTTCCGGCATGTCTGATAGGTGGTTCCGCCATGCCCGGCAGGTGATTCCGGAGTGTTCGCCAAGTGGTTCTGGCGTAGCCGGCAGGTGACTTTGCATGTCCAGCAATGGTTCCGGCGAGTCGAGCCGGTGGTTGCGGCATGTCCGGCAGGTGGTTCCAGCATGCCCGGCAGGTGATTCCGGAGTGTCCGGCATGTGGTTCTGGCACCTCTGAGAGGTGGTTCCGGCATGCCCGGCAGGTGGTTCCGGAGTGTCTGCCGAGTGGTTCTGGCGTAGGCGGCAGGTGATTCTGGCGTTTCCAGCAGGTGGTCCTGGGGAGTGGATCATGTGGTTCCAGCATACTTGGCAGGTGGTACCGTCGTGTCCGGAACATGGTTCTGGCAAGTCTGAGAGGCGGTTCCGGCATGCCTGACAGGTGATTCCGGACTGTTCGCCAAGTGGTTCTGGCGTAGCCGGTATGTCATTTTGCATGTCCGGCGGTGGCTCCGGCGAGTCGAGCCGGTGGTTCCGGCGTGTCCAGCAGGTGTTTCCTGTCTGCCCGGCAGGTGATTCCGGAGTGTCCGGCATGTGGTTCTGGCACCTCTGAGAGGTGGTTCCGGCATGCCTGGCAGGTGATACCGGAGTGTCCGGCATTTGGTTCTGGCACCTCTGAGAGGTGGTTCTGGAATGCCTGGCATGTGATTCCGGAGTGTCTGCAGAGTGGTTCTGGCGTAGCCGGCAGGTGATTTTGGCTTGTCCAGCAGGTGGTTCCGGCGAGCTCGGCAGGTTGTACCGGCGTGTCCGGAACATGGTTCTGGCACGTCTGAGAGTTGGTTCCGGCATGCCCGGCAGGTGCTTCCGGCGTGTCCGGCACGTGGTTCTGGTGTGTCAGAGGGCTCGTTCTGGAATTTCCGGCAGATGATTCCGGAGTGTCCAGCATGTGGTTCTGGCACCTCTGAGAGGTGGTTCCGGCATGCCCGGCAGGTGATACCGGAGTGTCCGGCATGTGGTTCTGGCACCTCTGAGAGGTGGTTCCGGCATGCCCGACAGGTGATTCCGGAGTGTTCGCCTAGTGGTTCTGGCGTAGCCGGCAGGTCATTTTGCATGTCCGGCGGTGGTTCCGGCGATTCGAGCCGCTGGTTCCGGAATGTCCGGCAGGTGATTCCGGCATGTCCAGCAGGTGGTTCTGGGGAGTGGATCAGGTGCTTCCGGCATGCCCGGCAGGTGATTCCGGAGTGTCCGGCATGTGATTCTGGCGCCTCTGAGATGTTGTTCTGGCATGCCCGGCAGGGGATACCGGAGTGTCCGGCATTTGGTTCTGGCATCTCTGAGAGGTGGTTCCGGGATGCCTGGCCTGTGATTCCGGAGTGTCTGCCGAGTGGTTCTGGCGTGTCCAGCAGGTGTTTCCGGTCTTTCCGGCAGGTGGTTCTGGCGTGTCCGCCACGAGGTTATGGCACGTCTGAGCGTTGGTTCCGGCATTTCCGGCAGATGATTCCGGAGTGTCCACCAAGTGGTTGTTGCATACCCGGCAGGTGATTTTAGTGTGTCAGGTAGGTGGTTCCAGCGAGTCGAGTAGGTGGTTCCGGCGTGCTCGGCAGGTGCTTCAGGCGGATCTGGCAGGTGGTTTCGGTCTGTTCGGCGAGTCGTTCCGGGATCTCAGGCACATGGTTCTGGCATGTCTGAGAGGTGGTTCCGGCCGGCCGGAGAGGTGTTTCAGGAGTGTCTACCGTGTGGTTCTGGCGTAGCCGGCAGATGATTTTGGCGTGTCCAGCAGGTGGTTCCGGCGAGCTCGGCAGGTGGTACCGGCGTGTCCGGAAAATGGTTCTGGCGCGTCTGAGAGGTGGTTCCGGCATGCCCGGCAGGTGATACCGGAGTGTCCGGCATTTGGTTCTGGCACCTCTGAGAGGTGGTTCCGGAATGCCTGGCCTGTGATTCCGGAGTGTCTGCCGAGTGGTTCTGGCGTAGCCGGCAGTTGATTTTGGCGTGTCCACTAGGTGGTTCTGGGGAGTGGATCAGCTGGTTCCAGCATACTCGGCAGGTGGTACCGGCTAGTCCAGAACATGGTTCTGGCAAGTCTGAGAGGTGGTTGCGGCACGCCCAACAGGTGATTCCGGAGCGTCCGCCAAGTGTTTCTGGCGTACCCTGCAGGTGATTTTGGCATGTCCGACAGGTGTATCTTGCGAGTCGAGCAGGTGGCTGAGGCATGCTCAGCTGGTGCTTCCGGCGTCTCTGGCACGTGGTTCTGGTGTGTCTGAGAGCTGGTTCTGGCATGTCCGGCAGATGATTCCAGAGTGTCCACCAAGTGGTTCTTGTATACCTGGCAGGTGATTTTGGCGTGTCAGTAAGTTGGTTCCGGCAGGTTGAGCAGGTGGATCAGGCGTGCTTTCCAGGGCGTTCAGGCGGGTCTGGCAGGTGGTTTCGGTCTGTTCGGGCAGTATTTCCGGCATCTCAGGCTCATGGTTCTGGCACGTCTGGGAGGTGGTTCCGGCCGGCCCGACAGGTGTTTCCATGGTGTCTGCCAAGTGGTTCTGGCATAGCTGGCACGTGATGTTGGCGTGACCGGCAGGTGGTTCCAGCCAGCCCGGCAGGTGATTCCGAAGAGTTCACCAAATGGTTGTGGCGTAGCCGGCAGGTGATTTTGGCGTGTCCAGCAGGTGCTTTTGGCGAGTCGAGCAGGTGGTTCTGGAGTGCTCGGCAGGTGCTTCCGGTGTCATTGGCATGTGGTTCCGGCATGTCTGAGAGGTGGTTCCGGCATGCCCGGCAGGTGGTTCCGGAGTGTCTGCCGAGTGGTTCTGGAGCCACCCCGGCAGGTGATTCCGAAGAGTTCACCAAATGGTTGTGGCGTAGCCGGCAGGTGATTTTGGCGTGTCAGGAAGTTGGTTCCGGCTAGTTGAGCAGGTGGATCAGGCGTGCTCGCCAGGGGGTTCAGGCGCGTCGGGCAGGTGGTTTCGGTCTGTTCGGGGAGTGGTTCCGGCATCTCAGGCACATGGTTCTGGCACGTCTGAGAGGCGGTTCCGGCCGGCCGGAGAGGTGTTTCCGGAGTGTCCGCCAAGTGGTTCTGGCGTAGCCGGCAGGTGATTTTGCATGTCCGGCAATGGTTCTGGAGTGTCGAGCCGGTGGTTCCGGCATGTCCGGCAGGTGGTTCCGGAATGCCCGGCAGGTGATTCCGGAGTGTCCGGCATGTGGTTCTGGCACCTCTGAGAGGTGGTTCCGGCATGCCCGGCAGGTGATACCGGAGTCTCCGGCATTTGGTTCTGGCACCTCTGAGAGGTGGTTCCGGAATTCCTGGCATGTGATTCCCGAGTGTCTGCCGAGTGGTTGTGGCGTTGCCGGTAGGTGATTTTGGCGTGTCCAGCAGGTGGTTCCCCCGAGCTCGGCAGGTGGTTCCGGCATGTCTTGAACATGGTTCTGGCAAGTCTGAGAGATGGTTCCGGCATGCCCGGCAGGTGATTCCGGAGTGTCCGGCATGTGGTTCTGGCACCTCTGAGAGGTGGTTCCGGCATGCCCGGCAGTTGGTTACGGAGTGTCTGCCGAGTGGTTCTGGAGTAGCCGGCAGGTGATTCTGGCGTATCCAGCAGGTGGTTCTGGGGAGTGTATCAGGTGGTTCCGGCATACTCGGCAGGTGGTACCGGCGTGTCCGGAACATGGTTCTGGCAAGTCTGAGAGGTGGTTCCGGCATGCCCGACAGGTGATTCCGGAGTGTTCGCCAAGTGGTTCTGGCGTAGTCGGCAGGTCATTTTGCATGTCCGGCGGTGGTTCCGGCGAGTCGAGCCGGTGGTTGCGGCGTATCCAGCAGGTGTTTCCGGTCTGTCTGGCAGGTGGTTCTGGCGTGACCGTCACGAGGTTCTGGCACGTCTGAGAGGTGGTTCGGGCCGGCCCGACAGGTGTTTCCGGAGTGTCCGCCAAGTGGTTCTGCCGTAGGTGAAAGGTGATGTTGGGGTGACCGGCAGGTGTTTCCAGCCAGCCCGGCAGGTGATTCCGGAGTGTCTGCCGAGTGGTTCTGGCGTAGCCTGCAGGTGATTTTGGCGTGTCCAGCAGGTGGTTTTGGCGAGTCGAGCAGGTGGTTCGGCGAGCTCGGCAGGTGCTTCCGGTGTCATTGGCATGTGGTTCCGGCATGTCTGAGAGGTGGTTCCGCCATGCCCGGCAGGTGATTCCGGAGTGTTCGCCAAGTGGTTCTGGCGTAGCCGGCAGGTGATTTTGCATTTCCGGCAATGGTTCCGGCGAGTCGAGCCGGTGGTTCCGGCATGTCCAGCAGGTGGTTCCGGCATGCCCGGCAGGTGATTCCGGAGTGTCCGGCATGTGGTTCTGGCACCTCTTAGAGGTGGTTCCGGCATGCCCGTCAGGTGATTCCGGAGTGTCCGGCATGTGGTTCTGGCATCTCTGAGTGGTGGTTCCGGCATGCCCGGCATGTGGTTCCGGAGTGTCTACCGAGTGGTTCTGGCATAGCCGGCAGGTGATTTTGCATGTCCAGCAATGGTTCCGGCGAGTCGAGCCGGTGGTTCCGGCATGTCCGGCAGGTGGTTCCAGAATGCCCTGCAGGTTATTCCGGAGTGTCCGGCATGTGGTTCTGGCACCTCTGAGAGGTGGTTCCGGCATGCCCAGCAGGTGATACCGGAGTGTTCGCCAAGTGGTTCTGGCGTAGCCGGCAGGTGATTTTGCATGTCCGGCAATGGTTCCGGCGAGTCGAGCCGGTGGTTCCGGAATGTCCGGCAGGTGGTTCCGGCATGTCCAGCACGTGGTTCCAGCATGCCCGGCAGGTGATTCCGGAGTGTCCGGCATGTGGTTGTGGCACCTCTGAGAGGTCGCTCCGGCATGCCCAGCAGGTGATACCGGAGTGTCCGGCATTTGGTTCTGGCACCTCTGAGAGGTGGTTCCGGAATGCCTGGCCTGTGATTCCGGAGTGTCTGCCGAGTGGTTCTGGCGCAGCCGGCAGTTGATTTTGGCGTGTCCACTTGGTGGTTCTGGGGAGTGGATCAGCTGGTTCCGGCATACTCGGCAGGTGGTACCGGCTGTCCAGAACATGGTTCTGGCAAGTCTGAGAGGTGGTTCCGGCACGCCCGACAGGTGATTCCGGAGCGTCCGCCAAGTTTTTCTTGTATAAGTGGCAGGTGATTTTGGCGTGTCAGGAAGTTGGTTCCGGCTAGTTGAGCAGGTGGATCAGGCGTGCTCACCAGGGGGTTCAGGCGGGTCTGGCAGGTGTTTTCGGTCTGTTCGGGGAGTGGTTCCGGCATCTCAGGCTCATGGTTCTGGCATGTCTGAGAGGTGGTTCCGGCCGGCCCGACAGGTGTTTCCATGGTGTCCGCCAAGTGGTTCTGGCATAGCTGGAAGGTGATGTTGGCGTGACCGGCAGGTGGTTCCAGCCAGCCCGGCAGGTGATTCCAAAGTGTTCACCAAATGGTTGTGGCGTAGCCGAAAGGTGATTTTGGCGTGTCCAGCAGGTGGTTTTGGCGAGTCGAGCAGGTGGTTCTGGCGTGCTCGGCAGGTGCTTCCGGTGTCATTGGCATGTGGTTCCGGCATGTCTGAGAGGTGGTTCCGCCATGCCCGGCAGGTGATTCCGGAGTGTTCGCCAAGTGGTTCTGGCGTAGCCGGCAGGTGATTTTGCATGTCCGGCAATGATTCCGGCGAGTCGAGCCGGTGGTTCCGGCATGTCCGCCAGGTGATTCCGCCATGTCCAGCAGGTGGTTCTGGGGAGTGGATCAGGTGGTTCCGGCATGCCCGGCAGGTGATTCCGGAGTGTCCGGCATGTGGTTCTGGCACCTCTGAGATGTGGTTCCGGCATGCCCGGCAGGTGATACCGGAGGTCCGGCATTTGGTTCTGTCACCTCTGAGAGGTGGTTTCGGAATGCCTGGCATGTGATTCCGGAGTGTCTGCCGAGTGGTTCTGGCGTAGCCAGCAGTTGATTTTGGCGTGTCCACTAGGTGATTCTGGGGAGTGGCTCAGCTGGTTCCGGCATACTCAGCAGGTGATACCGGCATGTCCAGAACATGGTTCTGGCAAGTCTGAGAGGTGGTTCCGGCACGCCCAACAGGTGATTCCGGAGCGTTCGCCAAGTGTTTCTGGCGTACCCGGCAGGTGATTTTGGCATGTCCGACAGGTGTTTCTTGCGAGTCGAGCAGATGGCTGAGGCATGCTCAGCTGGTGCTTCCGGCGTCTCTGGCACTTGGTTCTGGTGTGTCTGAGAGCTGGTTCTGGCATGTCCGGCAGATGATTCCGGAGTGTCTACCAAGTGGTTGTGGCATACCCGGCAGGTGATTTTAGCGTGTCAGGTAGGTGGTTCCAGCGAGTCGACTAGGTGGTTCCGGCGTGCTCGGCAGGTGGTTCAGGCGGGTCTGGCTGGTGGTTTCGGTCTGTTCGGGGAGTGGTTCCTGCATCTCAGGCTCATGGTTCTGGCACGTCTGAGAGGTGGTTCCGGCCGGCCCGAAAGGTGTTTCCATGGTGTCCGCCAAGTGGTCATGGCATAGCTGGCAGGTGATTTTGGCGTGTCCAGCAGGTGGTTTTGGCGAGTCGAGCAGGTGGTTCTGGCATGCTCGGCAGGTGCTTCCGGTGTCATTGTCATGTGGTTCCGGCATGTCTGAGAGGTGGCTGCGCCATGCCCGGCAAGTGATTCCGGAGTGTTCGCCAACTGGTTCTGGCGTAGCCGGCAGGTCATTTTGCATGTCCGGCGGTGGTTCCGGCAAGTCGAGCCGGTGGTTCCCGCATGTCCGGCAGGTGATTCCGGCATGTCCAGCAGGTTGTTCCGGCATGCCCGGCAGGTGATTCCGGAGTGTCTGGCATGTGGTTCTGGCACCTCTGAGAGGTGGTTCCGGCATGCCCAACAGGTGATACCGGAGTGTTCGCCAAGTGGTTCTGGCGTAGCCGGCAGGTGAATTTGGCGTGTCCAGAAGGTGGTTTTGGCGATTCGAGCAGGTGGTTCTGGCGTGCTCGGCAGGTGCTTCCGGTGTCATTGGCATGTCGTTCCGGCATGTCTGAGAGGTGGTTCCGGCATGCCCGGCAGGTGGTTCCGGAGTGTCTGCCGAGTGGTTCTGGAGCCAGCCCGGCCGGTGATTCCGAAGAGTTCACCAAATGGTTGTGGCGTAGCCGGCAGGTGATTTTGGCGTGTCAGGAAAGTGGTTCCGGCTAGTAGAGCAGGTGGATTAGGCGTGCTCGCCAGGGGGTTCAGGCGGGTCTGGCAGGTGGTTTCGGTCTGTTCGGGGAGTGGTTCCGGCATCTCAGGCACATGGTTCTGGCACGTCTGACAGGTGGTTCCGGCCGGCCGGAGAGGTGTTTCCGGAGTGTCCGCCAAGTGGTTCTGGCGTAGCTGAAAGGTGATGTTGGCGTGACCGACAGGTGGTTCCAGCCAGCCCGGCAGGTGATTCCGGAGTGTCTGCTGTGTGGTTCTGTCGTAGCTGGCAGGTGATTTTGGCTTGTCCAGCATGTGGTTCGGGCGAGCTCGGCAGGTGGTACCAGCGTGTCCGGAACATGGTTCTGGCAAGTCTGAGAGGCGGTTCCGGCACGCCCGACAGGTGATTCCGGAGTGTTCGCCAAGTGGTTCTGGCGTAGCCGGCAGGTCATTTTGCATGTCCAGCGGTGGTTCCGGCGAGTCGAGCCGGTGGTTCCGGCGTGTCCGGCAGGTGGTTCTGGCTGACCGGCATGAAGTTCTGGCACGTCTTAGAGTTGGTTCCAGCATGCCCGACAGGAGATTCCAGAGTGTCCGCCACGTGGTTCTGGCGTACCCGGCAGGTGATTTTGGCGTGTCTGGCAGGTGTTTCTTGCCAATCGAGCATTTGGCTCAGGCATGCTCAGCAGGTGCTTCCGGCGTGTCCGGCCCGTGGTTCTGGTGTGTCTGAGAGCTGGTTCTGGCATGTCCGGCAGATGATTCCGGAGTGTCCACCAAGTGGTTGTGGCATACCCGGCAGGTGATTTTAGCGTGTCAGGTAGGTGGTTCCGGCGAGTCGAGTAGGTGGTTCTGGCGTGCTCGGCAGGTGGTTCAGGCGGGTCTGGCAGGTGCTTTCGGACTGTTCGTGGTGTGGTTCCGGCATCTCAGGCACATGGTTCTGGCACGTCTGAGAGGTGGTTCCGGCCGGCCCAACAGGTGTTTCCATGGTGTCCGCCAAGTGGTTCTGGCATAGCTGGCAGGTGATGTTGGCGTGACCGGCAGGTGGTTCCAGCCAGCCCGGCAGGTGATTCCGAAGAGTTCACCAAATGGTTGTGGCGTAGCCGGCAGGTGATTTTGGCGTGTCCAGCAGGTGGTTTTGGCGAGTCGAGCAGGTGGTTCTGGCGTGCTCGGCAGGTGCTTCCGGTGTCATTGTCATGTGGTTCTGGCATGTCTGAGAGGTGGTTGCGCCATGCCCGGCAGGTGATTAGGGAGTGTTTGCCAACTGGTTCTGGCGTAGCCGGCAGGTCATTTTCAATGTCCGGCTGTGGTTCCGGCGAGTCGAGCCGGTGGTTCTGGCATGTCCGGCAGGTGATTCCGGCATGTCCAGCAGGTGGTTCCGGCATGCCCGGCAGGTGATTCCGGAGTGTCCGGCATGTGGTTCTGGCACCTCTGAGAGGTGGTTCCGGCATGCCGGGAAGGTGATGCCGGAGTCTCCGGCATTTGGTTCTAGGACCTCTGAGAGGTGGTTCCGGAATGCCTGGCATGTGATTCCGCAGTGTCTGCCGAGTGGTTCTGGCGTAGCCGGCAGTTGATTTTGGCGTGTCCACTAGGTGGTTCTGGGGAGTGGATCAGCTGGTTCCGGCATACTCGGCAGGTGGTACCGGCGTGTCCAGAACATGGTTCTGGCAAGTCTGACAGGTGGTTCCGGCACGCCCGACAGGTGATTCCGGAGCGTCCGCCAAGTGTTTCTGGCGTACCCAGCAGGTGATTTTGGCATGTCCGACAGGTGTTTCTTGCGAGTCGAGCAGGTGGCTCAGGCATGCTCAGCTGGTGCTTCCGGCGTCTCTGGCACGTGGTTCTGGTGTGTCTGAAAGCTGGTTCTGGCATGTCCGGCAGATGATTCCGGAGTGTCCACCAAGTTGTTCTGGTATACCTGGCAGGGGATTTTGGCGTGTCAGGAAGGTGTTTCCTGCTAGTTGAGCAGGTGGATCAGGCGTGCTCGCCAGGGGGTTCAGGCGGGTCTGGCAGGTGTTTTCGGTCTCTTTGGGGACTGGTTCCGGCATCTCAGGAACATGGTTCTGGCACGTCAGATAGGTGGTTCCGGCCGGCCCGACAGGTGTTTCCGGAGTGTCCGCCAAGTGTTTCTGGCGTAGCTGAAAGGTGATGTTGGCGTGACCGGCAGGTGGTTCCAGCCAGCCCGGCAGGTGATTCCGGAGTGTGCGGCATGTGGTTCTGGCACCTCTGAGAGATGGTTCCGGCATGCCCGGCAGGTGATTCCGGAGTGTCCGGCATGTGGTTCTGGCACCTCTGAGAGGTGGTTCCGGAATGCCTGGCCTGTGATTCCGGAGTGTCTGCCGAGTGGTTCTGGTGTAGCCGGCAGGTGATTTTGGCGTGTCCAGCAGGTGGTTCCGGCGAGCTCGGCAGGTGGTTCCGGCCTGTCCGGAACATGGTTCTGGCACGTCTGAGAGATGGTTCCGGCATGCCCGGCAGGTGATTCCGGAGTGTCCGGCATGTGGTTCTGGCACCTCTGAGAGGTGGTTCCGGCTAGCCCTGCAGTTGGTTACAGAGTGTTTGCCGAGTGGTTCTGGAGTAGCTGGGTGGTGATTCTGGCGTATCCAGCAGGTGCTTCTGGGGAGTGGATCAGGTGGTTCCGGCATACTCGGCAGGTGGTACTGGCGTGTCCGGAACATGGTTCTGGCAAGTCTGAGAGGTGGTTCCGGCATGCCCCACAGGTGATTCCGGAGTCTTCGCCAACTGGTTCTGGCGTAGCCGGCAGGTCATTTTGCATGTCCGGCGGTGGTTCCGGCGAGTCGAGCCGGTGGTTCCGGCATGTCCAGCAGGGGTTTCCGGTCTGTCCGGCAGGTGTTTCTGGCGTGACCGGCACGAGGGTCTGGCACGTCTGAGAGTTGGTTCCGGCATGCCCGACAGGTGATTCCGGAGTGTCCGCCACGTGGTTCTGGCGTACCCGGCAGGTGATTTTGGCGTGTCTGGCAGGTGTTTCTTGCAAGTCGAGCATTTGGCTCAGGCATGCTCAGCAGGTGCTTCCGGCGTGTCCGGCCCGTGGTTCTGGTGTGTCTGAGAGGTGGTTCTGGCATGTCCGGCAGATGATTCCGGAGTGTCCACCAAGTGGTTGTGGCATAGCCGGCAGGTGATTTTAGCGTGTCAGGTACGTGGTTCCAGCGAGTCGAGTAGGTGGTTCCGGCGAGCTCGGCAGGTGGTACCGGCGTGTCCGGAACATGGTTTTGGCACCTCTGAGAGGTGGCTCCGGCATGCCCGGCAGGTGATTCCGGAGTGTCCGGCATGTGGTTCTGGCACCCTGAGAGGTGGTTCCGGCATGCCCGGCAGGTGGTTCCGGAGTGTCTGCCGAGTGGTTCTGGCGTAGTCGGCAGGTGATTCTGGCGTGTCCAGCAGGTGGTTCTGAGGAGTGGATCAGGTGGTTCCGGCATACTCGGCAGGTGGTACCGGCGTGTCCGGAACATGGTTCTGGCAAGTCTGAGAGGTGGTTCCGGCATGCCCGACAGGTGATTCCGGAGTGTTCGCCTAGTGGTTATGGCGTAGCCGGCATGTCATTTTGCATGTCCGGCGGTGGTTCCGGCAAGTCAAGCCGGTGGTTCCGACGTGTCCAGCAGGTGTTTCCGGTGTGTCCGGCAGGTGGTTCTGGCGTGTCCGGCACGAGGTTCTGGCACATCTGAAAGTTGGGTCCGGCATGCCCGACAGGTGATTCCGGAGAGTCCGCCAGGTTGTTCTGGCGTACCCGGCAGGTGATTTTGGCGTGTCTGGCAGGTGTTTCTTGCAAGTCGAGCATGTGGCTCAGGCATTATCAGCAGGTGCTTCCGGCGTGTCCGGCACGTGGTTCTGGTGTGTCAGAGGGCTGGTTCTGGCATTTCTGGCAGATGATTCCGGAGTGTCCACCAAGTGGTTCTGGTAGACCTGGCAGGTGATTTTGGCGTGTCTGGAAGGTGGTTCCGGCTAGTTGAGCAGGTGGATCAGGCGTGCTCGCCAGGTGGTTCAGGCGGGTCTGGCAGGTTGTTTCGGTCTGTTCGGGGTGTGGTTCCGGCATCTCAGGCACATGGTTCTGGCACGTCTGAGATGTGGTTCCGGCCGGCCCTACAGGTGTTTCCGGAGTGTCCGCCTAGTGGCTCCGGCGTAGGTGAAAGGTGATGTTGGCGTGACCGACAGGTGGTTCCAGCCAGCCCGGCAGATGATTCGGGAGTGTCTGCTGAAGGGTTCTGGCGTAGCCGGCAGGTGATTTTGGCGTGTCCAGCAGATGGTTCCGGCGAGCTCGGCAGGTGGTACCAGCGTGTCCGGAACATGGTTCTGGCACCTCTGAGAGGTGGTTCCGGCTTGCCCGGCAGGTGGTTCCGGAGTGTCTGCCGAGTGGTTCTGGCGTTGCTGGCAGGTGATTCTAGGGTGTCCAGCAAGTGGTTCTGGGTAGTGGAGCAGGTGGTTCTGGCATACTCGGCAGGTGGTACCGGCATGTCCGGAACATGGTTCTGGCAAGTCTGAGAGGTGGTTCCGGCATGCCCGACAGGTGATTCCGGAGTGTCCGGCATGTGGTTGTGGCACCTCTGAGAGGTTGTACCGGCATGCCCGGCAGGTGATACCGGAGTGTTCGCCAAGTGGTTCTGGCGTAGCCGTCAGGTGATTTTGCATGTCCGGCGGTGGTTCCGGCGTGTCGAGCCGGTGGTTCCGGCGTAGCCGGCAGTTGATTTTGGCGTGTCCGCTAGGTGGTTCTGGGGAGTGGACCAGCTGGTTCCGGCATACTCGGCAGGTGGTACTGGCGTGTCCAGAACATGGTTCTGGCAAGTCTGAGAGGTGGTTCCGGCACGCCCGACAGGTGATTCCGGAGCGTCCGCCAAGTGTTTCTGGCGTACCCGGCAGGTGATTTTGGCATGTCCGACAGGTGTTTCTTGCGAGTCGAGCAGGTGGCTGAGGCATGCTCAGCTGGTGCTTCCGGCGTCTCTGGCACGTGGTTCTGGTGTGTCTGAGAGCTGGTTCTGGCATGTCCGGCAGATGATTCCGGAGTGTCCACCAAGTGGTTGTGGCATACCCGGCAGGTGATTTTAGCGTGTCAGGTAGGTGGTTCCAGCGAGTCGAGTAGGTGGTTCCGGCGTGCTCGGCAGGTGGTTCAGGCGGGTCTGGCTGGTGGTTTCGGTCTGTTCGGGGAGTGGTTCCTGCATCTCAGGCTCATGGTTCTGGCACGTCTGAGAGGTGGTTCCGGCCGGCCCGACAGGTGTTTCCATGGTGTCCGCCAAGTGGTTCTGGCATAGCTGGCAGGTGATTTTGGCGTGTCCAGCAGGTGGTTTTGGCGAGTCGAGCAGGTGGTTCTGGCATGCTCGGCAGGTGCTTCCGGTGTCATTGTCATGTGGTTCCGGCATGTCTGAGAGGTGGTTGCGCCATGCCCGGCAAGTGATTAGGGAGTGTTCGCCAACTGGTTCTGGCGTAGCCGGCAGGTCATTTTGCATGTCCGGCGGTGGTTCCGGCAAGTCGAGCCGGTGGTTCCCGCATGTCCGGCAGGTGATTCCGGCATGTCCAGCAGGTTGTTCCGGCATGCCCGGCAGGTGATTCCGGAGTGTCCGGCATGTGGTTCTGGCACCTCTGAGACGTGGTTCCGGCATGCCCAGCAGGTGATACCGGAGTGTTCGCCAAGTGTTTCTGGCGTAGCCGGCAGGTGAATTTGGCGTGTCCAGAAGGTGGTTTTGACGAGTCGAGCAGGTGGTTCTGGCGTGCTCGGCAGGTGCTTCCGGTGTCATTGGCATGTCGTTCCGGCATGTCTGAGAGGTAGTTCCGGCATGCCCGGCAGGTGGTTCCGGAGTGTCTGCCGAGTGGTTCTGGAGCCAGCCCGGCCGGTGATTCCGAAGAGTTCACCAAATGGTTGTGGTGTAGCCGGCAGGTGATTTTGGCGTGTCAGGAATGTGGTTCCGGCTAGTAGAGCAGGTGGATTAGGCGTGCTCGACAGGGGGTTCAGGCGGGTCTGGCAGGTGGTTTCGGTCTGTTCGGGGAGTGGTTCCGGCATCTCAGGCACATGGTTCTGGCACGTCTGAGAGGCGGTTCCGGCCGGCCAGAGAGGTGTTTCCGGAGTGTCCGCCAAGTGGTTCTGGCGTAGCTGAAAGGTGATGTTGGCGTGACCGGCAGGTGGTTCCAGCCAGCCCGGCAGGTGATTCCGGAGTGTCTGCTGTGTGGTTCTGTCGTAGCTGGCAGGTGATTTTGGCGTGTTCAGCAGATGGTTCCGGCGAGCTCGGCAGGTGGTACCAGCGTGTCCGGAACATGGTTCTGGCACCTCTGAGAGGTGGTTCTGGCTTGCCCGGCAGGTGGTTCCGGAGTGTCTGCCGAGTGGTTCTGGCGTTGCTGGCAGGTGATTCTGGGGTGTCCAGCAAGTGGTTCTGGGTAGTGGAGCAGGTGGTTCTGGCATTCTCGGCAGGTGGTACCGGCGTGTCCGGAACATGGTTCTGGCAAGTCTGAGACGTGGTTCTGGCATGCCCGACAGGTGATTCCGTAGTGTTCGCCAAGTGGTTCTGGCGTAGCCGGCAGGTGATTTTGCATGGCCGGCAATGGTTCCGGCGAGTCGAGCCGGTGGTTCCGGCATGACCGGCAGGTGGTTCCGGCATGCCCGGCAGGTGATTCCAGAGTGTCCGGCATGTGGTTGTGGCACCTCTGAGATGTGGTTCCGGCATGCCCGGCAGGTGATACCGGAGTGTTCGCCAAGTGGTTCTGGCGTAGCCGTCAGGTGATTTTGCATGTCCGGCGGTGGTTCCGGCGTGTCGAGCCGGTGGTTCCGGCGTAGCCGGCAGTTGATTTTGGCGTGTCCACTAGGTGGTTCTGGGGAGTGGACCAGCTGGTTCCGGCATACTCGGCAGGTGGTACTGGCGTGTCCAGAACATGGTTCTGGCAAGTCTGAGAGGTGGTTCCGGCACGCCCGACAGGTGATTCCGGAGCGTCCGCCAAGTGTTTCTGGCGTACTCGGCAGGTGATTTTGGCATGTCCGACAGGTGTTTCTTGCGAGTCGAGCAGGTGGCTGAGGCATGCTCAGCTGGTGCTTCCTGCGTCTCTGGCACGTGGTTCTGGTGTGTCTGAGAGCTGGTTCTGGCATGTCCGGCAGATGATTCCGGAGTGTCCACCAAGTGGTTCTGGTATACCTGGCAGGTGATTTTGGCGTGTCAGGAAGGTGGTTCCGGCTAGTTGAGCAGGTGGATCAGGCGTGCTCGCCAGGGGGTTCCGGCGTGTGTGGCAGGTGGTTTCTGTCTGTTCGGGGAGTGGTTCCGGCATATCAGGCACATGGTTCTGGCACGTATGAGAGATGGTTCCGGCATGCCCGGCAGGTGATTCTGGAGTGTCCGGCATGTGGTTTTGGCACCTCTGAGAGGTGGTTCCGGCATGCCCGGCAGTTGGTACGGAGTGTCTGCCGAGTGGTTCTGGAGTAGCCGGCAGGTGATTCTGGCGTATCCAGCAGGTGGTTCTGGGGAGTGGATCAGGTGGTTCTGGCATACTCGGCAGGTGGTACCGGCGTGTCCGGAACATGGTTCTGGCAAGTCTGAGAGGTGGTTCCGGCATGCCCCACAGGTGATTCCGGAGTGTTCGCCAAGTGGTTCTGGCGTAGCCGGCAGGTCATTTTGCATGTCCGATTGTGGTTCCGGCGAGTCGAGCCGGTGGTTCCGGCGTGTCCAGCAGGTGTTTCCGGTCTGTCCGGCAGGTGGTTCTGGCGTGACCGGCACGAGGCTCTGGCACGTCTGAGAGTTGGTTCCGGCATGCCCGACAGGTGATTCCGGAGTGTCCGCCACGTGGTTCTGGCGTACCCGGCAGGTGATTTTGGTGTGTCCGACAGGTGTTTCTTGCAAGTCGAGCATTTGGGTCAGGCATTCTCAGCAGGTGCTTCCGGCGTGTCTGGCACGTGGTTCTGGTGTGTCTGAGAGCTGGTTCTGGCATGTCCGGCAGATGATTCCGGAGTGTCTACCAAGTGGTTGTGGCATACCCGGCAGGTGATTTTAGCGTGTCAGGTAGGTGGTTCCAGCGAGTCGACTAGGTGGTTCCGGCGTGCTCGGCAGGTGGTTCAGGCGGGTCTGGCTGGTGGTTTCGGTCTGTTCGGGGAGTGGTTCCTGCATCTCAGGCTCATGGTTCTGGCACGTCTGAGAGGTGGTTCCGGCCGGCCCGAAAGGTGTTTCCATGGTGTCCGCCAAGTGGTCATGGCATAGCTGGCAGGTGATTTTGGCGTGTCCAGCAGGTGGTTTTGGCGAGTCGAGCAGGTGGTTCTGGCATGCTCGGCAGGTGCTTCCGGTGTCATTGTCATGTGGTTCCGGCATGTCTGAGAGGTGGCTGCGCCATGCCCGGCAAGTGATTCCGGAGTGTTCGCCAACTGGTTCTGGCGTAGCCGGCAGGTCATTTTGCATGTCCGGCGGTGGTTCCGGCAAGTCGAGCCGGTGGTTCCCGCATGTCCGGCAGGTGATTCCGGCATGTCCAGCAGGTTGTTCCGGCATGCCCGGCAGGTGATTCCGGAGTGTCTGGCATGTGGTTCTGGCACCTCTGAGAGGTGGTTCCGGCATGCCCAACAGGTGATACCGGAGTGTTCGCCAAGTGGTTCTGGCGTAGCCGGCAGGTGAATTTGGCGTGTCCAGAAGGTGGTTTTGGCGATTCGAGCAGGTGGTTCTGGCGTGCTCGGCAGGTGCTTCCGGTGTCATTGGCATGTCGTTCCGGCATGTCTGAGAGGTGGTTCCGGCATGCCCGGCAGGTGGTTCCGGAGTGTCTGCCGAGTGGTTCTGGAGCCAGCCCGGCCGGTGATTCCGAAGAGTTCACCAAATGGTTGTGGCGTAGCCGGCAGGTGATTTTGGCGTGTCAGGAAAGTGGTTCCGGCTAGTAGAGCAGGTGGATTAGGCGTGCTCGCCAGGGGGTTCAGGCGGGTCTGGCAGGTGGTTTCGGTCTGTTCGGGGAGTGGTTCCGGCATCTCAGGCACATGGTTCTGGCACGTCTGACAGGTGGTTCCGGCCGGCCGGAGAGGTGTTTCCGGAGTGTCCGCCAAGTGGTTCTGGCGTAGCTGAAAGGTGATGTTGGCGTGACCGACAGGTGGTTCCAGCCAGCCCGGCAGGTGATTCCGGAGTGTCTGCTGTGTGGTTCTGTCGTAGCTGGCAGGTGATTTTGGCTTGTCCAGCATGTGGTTCGGGCGAGCTCGGCAGGTGGTACCAGCGTGTCCGGAACATGGTTCTGGCAAGTCTGAGAGGCGGTTCCGGCACGCCCGACAGGTGATTCCGGAGTGTTCGCCAAGTGGTTCTGGCGTAGCCGGCAGGTCATTTTGCATGTCCAGCGGTGGTTCCGGCGAGTCGAGCCGGTGGTTCCGGCGTGTCCGGCAGGTGGTTCTGGCTGACCGGCATGAAGTTCTGGCACGTCTTAGAGTTGGTTCCAGCATGCCCGACAGGAGATTCCAGAGTGTCCGCCACGTGGTTCTGGCGTACCCGGCAGGTGATTTTGGCGTGTCTGGCAGGTGTTTCTTGCCAATCGAGCATTTGGCTCAGGCATGCTCAGCAGGTGCTTCCGGCGTGTCCGGCCCGTGGTTCTGGTGTGTCTGAGAGCTGGTTCTGGCATGTCCGGCAGATGATTCCGGAGTGTCCACCAAGTGGTTGTGGCATACCCGGCAGGTGATTTTAGCGTGTCAGGTAGGTGGTTCCGGCGAGTCGAGTAGGTGGTTCTGGCGTGCTCGGCAGGTGGTTCAGGCGGGTCTGGCAGGTGCTTTCGGACTGTTCGTGGTGTGGTTCCGGCATCTCAGGCACATGGTTCTGGCACGTCTGAGAGGTGGTTCCGGCCGGCCCAACAGGTGTTTCCATGGTGTCCGCCAAGTGGTTCTGGCATAGCTGGCAGGTGATGTTGGCGTGACCGGCAGGTGGTTCCAGCCAGCCCGGCAGGTGATTCCGAAGAGTTCACCAAATGGTTGTGGCGTAGCCGGCAGGTGATTTTGGCGTGTCCAGCAGGTGGTTTTGGCGAGTCGAGCAGGTGGTTCTGGCGTGCTCGGCAGGTGCTTCCGGTGTCATTGTCATGTGGTTCTGGCATGTCTGAGAGGTGGTTGCGCCATGCCCGGCAGGTGATTAGGGAGTGTTTGCCAACTGGTTCTGGCGTAGCCGGCAGGTCATTTTCAATGTCCGGCTGTGGTTCCGGCGAGTCGAGCCGGTGGTTCTGGCATGTCCGGCAGGTGATTCCGGCATGTCCAGCAGGTGGTTCCGGCATGCCCGGCAGGTGATTCCGGAGTGTCCGGCATGTGGTTCTGGCACCTCTGAGAGGTGGTTCCGGCATGCCGGGAAGGTGATGCCGGAGTCTCCGGCATTTGGTTCTAGGACCTCTGAGAGGTGGTTCCGGAATGCCTGGCATGTGATTCCGCAGTGTCTGCCGAGTGGTTCTGGCGTAGCCGGCAGTTGATTTTGGCGTGTCCACTAGGTGGTTCTGGGGAGTGGATCAGCTGGTTCCGGCATACTCGGCAGGTGGTACCGGCGTGTCCAGAACATGGTTCTGGCAAGTCTGACAGGTGGTTCCGGCACGCCCGACAGGTGATTCCGGAGCGTCCGCCAAGTGTTTCTGGCGTACCCAGCAGGTGATTTTGGCATGTCCGACAGGTGTTTCTTGCGAGTCGAGCAGGTGGCTCAGGCATGCTCAGCTGGTGCTTCCGGCGTCTCTGGCACGTGGTTCTGGTGTGTCTGAAAGCTGGTTCTGGCATGTCCGGCAGATGATTCCGGAGTGTCCACCAAGTTGTTCTGGTATACCTGGCAGGGGATTTTGGCGTGTCAGGAAGGTGTTTCCTGCTAGTTGAGCAGGTGGATCAGGCGTGCTCGCCAGGGGGTTCAGGCGGGTCTGGCAGGTGTTTTCGGTCTCTTTGGGGACTGGTTCCGGCATCTCAGGAACATGGTTCTGGCACGTCAGATAGGTGGTTCCGGCCGGCCCGACAGGTGTTTCCGGAGTGTCCGCCAAGTGTTTCTGGCGTAGCTGAAAGGTGATGTTGGCGTGACCGGCAGGTGGTTCCAGCCAGCCCGGCAGGTGATTCCGGAGTGTGCGGCATGTGGTTCTGGCACCTCTGAGAGATGGTTCCGGCATGCCCGGCAGGTGATTCCGGAGTGTCCGGCATGTGGTTCTGGCACCTCTGAGAGGTGGTTCCGGAATGCCTGGCCTGTGATTCCGGAGTGTCTGCCGAGTGGTTCTGGTGTAGCCGGCAGGTGATTTTGGCGTGTCCAGCAGGTGGTTCCGGCGAGCTCGGCAGGTGGTTCCGGCCTGTCCGGAACATGGTTCTGGCACGTCTGAGAGATGGTTCCGGCATGCCCGGCAGGTGATTCCGGAGTGTCCGGCATGTGGTTCTGGCACCTCTGAGAGGTGGTTCCGGCTAGCCCTGCAGTTGGTTACAGAGTGTTTGCCGAGTGGTTCTGGAGTAGCTGGGTGGTGATTCTGGCGTATCCAGCAGGTGCTTCTGGGGAGTGGATCAGGTGGTTCCGGCATACTCGGCAGGTGGTACTGGCGTGTCCGGAACATGGTTCTGGCAAGTCTGAGAGGTGGTTCCGGCATGCCCCACAGGTGATTCCGGAGTCTTCGCCAACTGGTTCTGGCGTAGCCGGCAGGTCATTTTGCATGTCCGGCGGTGGTTCCGGCGAGTCGAGCCGGTGGTTCCGGCATGTCCAGCAGGGGTTTCCGGTCTGTCCGGCAGGTGTTTCTGGCGTGACCGGCACGAGGGTCTGGCACGTCTGAGAGTTGGTTCCGGCATGCCCGACAGGTGATTCCGGAGTGTCCGCCACGTGGTTCTGGCGTACCCGGCAGGTGATTTTGGCGTGTCTGGCAGGTGTTTCTTGCAAGTCGAGCATTTGGCTCAGGCATGCTCAGCAGGTGCTTCCGGCGTGTCCGGCCCGTGGTTCTGGTGTGTCTGAGAGGTGGTTCTGGCATGTCCGGCAGATGATTCCGGAGTGTCCACCAAGTGGTTGTGGCATAGCCGGCAGGTGATTTTAGCGTGTCAGGTACGTGGTTCCAGCGAGTCGAGTAGGTGGTTCCGGCGAGCTCGGCAGGTGGTACCGGCGTGTCCGGAACATGGTTTTGGCACCTCTGAGAGGTGGCTCCGGCATGCCCGGCAGGTGATTCCGGAGTGTCCGGCATGTGGTTCTGGCACCCTGAGAGGTGGTTCCGGCATGCCCGGCAGGTGGTTCCGGAGTGTCTGCCGAGTGGTTCTGGCGTAGTCGGCAGGTGATTCTGGCGTGTCCAGCAGGTGGTTCTGAGGAGTGGATCAGGTGGTTCCGGCATACTCGGCAGGTGGTACCGGCGTGTCCGGAACATGGTTCTGGCAAGTCTGAGAGGTGGTTCCGGCATGCCCGACAGGTGATTCCGGAGTGTTCGCCTAGTGGTTATGGCGTAGCCGGCATGTCATTTTGCATGTCCGGCGGTGGTTCCGGCAAGTCAAGCCGGTGGTTCCGACGTGTCCAGCAGGTGTTTCCGGTGTGTCCGGCAGGTGGTTCTGGCGTGTCCGGCACGAGGTTCTGGCACATCTGAAAGTTGGGTCCGGCATGCCCGACAGGTGATTCCGGAGAGTCCGCCAGGTTGTTCTGGCGTACCCGGCAGGTGATTTTGGCGTGTCTGGCAGGTGTTTCTTGCAAGTCGAGCATGTGGCTCAGGCATTATCAGCAGGTGCTTCCGGCGTGTCCGGCACGTGGTTCTGGTGTGTCAGAGGGCTGGTTCTGGCATTTCTGGCAGATGATTCCGGAGTGTCCACCAAGTGGTTCTGGTAGACCTGGCAGGTGATTTTGGCGTGTCTGGAAGGTGGTTCCGGCTAGTTGAGCAGGTGGATCAGGCGTGCTCGCCAGGTGGTTCAGGCGGGTCTGGCAGGTTGTTTCGGTCTGTTCGGGGTGTGGTTCCGGCATCTCAGGCACATGGTTCTGGCACGTCTGAGATGTGGTTCCGGCCGGCCCTACAGGTGTTTCCGGAGTGTCCGCCTAGTGGCTCCGGCGTAGGTGAAAGGTGATGTTGGCGTGACCGACAGGTGGTTCCAGCCAGCCCGGCAGATGATTCGGGAGTGTCTGCTGAAGGGTTCTGGCGTAGCCGGCAGGTGATTTTGGCGTGTCCAGCAGATGGTTCCGGCGAGCTCGGCAGGTGGTACCAGCGTGTCCGGAACATGGTTCTGGCACCTCTGAGAGGTGGTTCCGGCTTGCCCGGCAGGTGGTTCCGGAGTGTCTGCCGAGTGGTTCTGGCGTTGCTGGCAGGTGATTCTAGGGTGTCCAGCAAGTGGTTCTGGGTAGTGGAGCAGGTGGTTCTGGCATACTCGGCAGGTGGTACCGGCATGTCCGGAACATGGTTCTGGCAAGTCTGAGAGGTGGTTCCGGCATGCCCGACAGGTGATTCCGGAGTGTCCGGCATGTGGTTGTGGCACCTCTGAGAGGTTGTACCGGCATGCCCGGCAGGTGATACCGGAGTGTTCGCCAAGTGGTTCTGGCGTAGCCGTCAGGTGATTTTGCATGTCCGGCGGTGGTTCCGGCGTGTCGAGCCGGTGGTTCCGGCGTAGCCGGCAGTTGATTTTGGCGTGTCCGCTAGGTGGTTCTGGGGAGTGGACCAGCTGGTTCCGGCATACTCGGCAGGTGGTACTGGCGTGTCCAGAACATGGTTCTGGCAAGTCTGAGAGGTGGTTCCGGCACGCCCGACAGGTGATTCCGGAGCGTCCGCCAAGTGTTTCTGGCGTACCCGGCAGGTGATTTTGGCATGTCTGACAGGTGTTTCTTGCGAGTCGAGCAGGTGGCTGAGGCATGCTCAGCTGGTGCTTCTGGCGTCTCTGGCACGTGGTTCTGGTGTGTCTGAGAGCTGGTTCTGGCATGTCCGGCAGATGATTCCGGAGTGTCCACCAAGTGGTTCTGGTATACCTGGCAGGTGATTTTGGCGTGTCAGGAAGGTGGTTCCGGCTAGTTGAGCAGGTGGATCAGGCGTGCTCGCCAGGGGGTTCCGGCGTGTGTGGCAGGTGGTTTCTGTCTGTTCAGGGAGTGATTCCTGCATATCAGGCACATGGTTCTGGCACGTATGAGAGATGGTTCCGGCATGCCCGGCAGGTGATTCTGGAGTGTCCGGCATGTGGTTCTGGCACCTCTGAGAGGTGGTTCCGGCATGCCCGGCAGTTGGTACGGAGTGTCTGCCGAGTGGTTCTGGAGTAGCCGGCAGGTGATTCTGGCGTATCCAGCAGGTGGTTCTGGGGAGTGGATCAGGTGGTTCTGGCATACTCGGCAGGTGGTACCGGCGTGTCCGGAACATGGTTCTGGCAAGTCTGAGAGGTGGTTCCGGCATGCCCCACAGGTGATTCCGGAGTGTTCGCCAAGTGGTTCTGGCGTAGCCGGCAGGTCATTTTGCATGTCCGATTGTGGTTCCGGCGAGTCGAGCCGATGGTTCCGGCGTGTCCAGCAGGTGTTTCCGGTCTGTCAGGCAGGTGGTTCTGGCGTGACCGGCACGAGGTTCTGGCACGTCTGAGAGTTGGTTCCGGCATGCCCGACAGGTGATTCCGGAGTGTCCGCCACGTGGTTCTGGCGTACCCGGCAGGTGATTTTGGTGTGTCTGGCAGGTGTTTCTTGCAAGTCGAGCATTTGGGTCAGGCATTCTCAGCAGATGCTTCCGGCGTGTCTGGCAAGTGGTTCTGGTGTGTCTGAGAGCTGGTTCTGGCATGTCCGTAAGATGATTCCGGAGTGTCCACCAAGTGGTTGTGGCATAGCCGGCAGGTGATTTTAGCGTGTCAGGTAGGTGGTTCCAGCGAGTTGAGTAGGTGGTTCCGGTGTGCTCGGCAGGTGGTTCAGGCGGGTCTGGCAGGTGGTTTCGGTCTGTTCGGGGTGTGGTTCCGGCATCTCAGGCACATGGTTCTGGCACGTCTGATAGGTGGTTCCGGCCGGCCCGACAGGTGTTTCCATGGTGTTCGCCAAGTGGTTCTGGCATAGCTGGCAGGTGATGTTGGCGTGACCGGCAGGTGTTTCCAGCCAGCCCGGCAGGTGATTCCGAAGAGTTCACCAAATGGTTGTGGCATAGCCGGCGGGTGATTTTGGCGTGTCCAGCAGGTGGTTTTGGCGAGTCGAGCAGGTGGTTCTGGCGTGCTCGGCAGGTGCTTCCGGTGTCATTGGCATGTGGTTCCGGCATGTCTGAAAGGTGGTTCCGCCATGCCCGGAAGGTGATTCCGGAGTGTTCGCCAAGTGGTTCTGGCGTAGCCGGCAGGTGATTTTGCATGTCCGGCAATGGTTCCGGCGAGTCGAGCCGGTGGTTCCGGCATGACCGGCAGGTGGTTCCGGCATACCCGGCAGGTGATTCCGGAGTGTCCGGCATGTGGTTGTGCCACCTCTGAGAGGTGGTTCCAGCATGCCCGGCAGGTGATACCGGAGTGTTCGCCAAGTGGTTCTGGCGTAGCCGGCAGGTGATTTTGCATGTCCGGCGGTGGTTCCAGCGTGTCGAGCCAGTGGTTCCGGCGTAGCCGGCAGTTGATTTTGGCGTGTCCACTTGGTGGTTCTGGGGAGTGGATCAGCTGCTTCCGGCATACTCGGCAGGTGGTACCGGCGTGTCCAGAACATGGTTCTGGCAAGTCTGAGAGGTGGTTCCGGCACGCCCGACAGGTGATTCCGTAGCGTCCGCCAAGTGTTTCTGGCGTACCCGGCAGGTGATTTTGGCATGTCCGACATGTGTTTCTTGCGAGTCGAGCAGGTGGCTCAGGCATGCTCAGCTGGTGCTTCCGGCGTCTCTGGCACGTGGTTCTGTTGTGTCTGAGAGCTGGTTCTGGCATGTCCGGCAGATGATTCCGGAGTGTCCACCAAGAGGTTCTGGTGTACCTGGCAGGTGATTTTGGCGTCTCAGGAAGGTGGTTCCGGCTAGTTGAGCAGGTGGATCAGGCGTGCTCGCCAGGGGGTTCAGGCGGGTCTGGCAGGTGGTTTCGGTCTGTTCGGGGAGTGGTTCCGGCATCTCAGGCACATGTTTCTGGCACGTCTGAGAGGTGGTTCCGGCATGCCCGGCAGGTGATTCCGGAGTGTCCGGCATGTGGTTCTGGCACCTCTGAGAGGTGGTTCCGGCATGCCCGGCAGGTGATACCGGAGTGTCCGGCATTTGGTTCTGTCAACTCTGAGAGGTGGTTTCGTAATGCCTGGCATGTGATTCCGGAGTGTCTGCCGAGTGGTTCTGGCGTAGCCGGCAGTTGATTTTGGCGTGTCCACTAGGTGGTTCTGGGGAGTGGCTCAGCTCGTTCCGGCATACTCAGCAGGTGATACCGGCATGTCCAGAACATGGTTCTGGCAAGTCTGAGAGGTGGTTCCGGCACGCCCGACAGGTGATTCCGGAGCGTTCGCCAAGTGTTTCTGGCGTACCCGGCAGGTGATTTTGGCATGTCCGACAGGTGTTTCTTGCGAGTCGAGCAGGTGGCTGAGGCATGCTCAGCTGGTGCTTCCGGCGTCTCTGGCACGTGGTTCTGGTGTGTCTGAGAGCTGGTTCTGGCATGTCCGGCAGATGATTCCGGAGTGTCCACCAAGTGGTTGTGGCATACCCGGCAGGTGATTTTAGCGTGTCAGGTAGGTGGTTCCAGCGAGTCGAGTAGGTGGTTCCGGCGTGCTCGGCAGGTGGTTCAGGCGGGTCTGGCTGGTGGTTTCGGTCTGTTCGGGGAGTGGTTCCTGCATCTCAGGCTCATGGTTCTGGCACGTCTGAGAGGTGGTTCCGGCCGGCCCGACAGGTGTTTCCATGGTGTCCGCCAAGTGGTTCTGGCATAGCTGGCAGGTGATTTTGGCGTGTCCAGCAGGTGGTTTTGGCGAGTCGAGCAGGTGGTTCTGGCATGCTCGGCAGGTGCTTCCGGTGTCATTGTCATGTGGTTCCGGCATGTCTGAGAGGTGGTTGCGCCATGCCCGGCAAGTGATTAGGGAGTGTTCGCCAACTGGTTCTGGCGTAGCCGGCAGGTCATTTTGCATGTCCGGCGGTGGTTCCGGCAAGTCGAGCCGGTGGTTCCCGCATGTCCGGCAGGTGATTCCGGCATGTCCAGCAGGTTGTTCCGGCATGCCCGGCAGGTGATTCCGGAGTGTCCGGCATGTGGTTCTGGCACCTCTGAGACGTGGTTCCGGCATGCCCAGCAGGTGATACCGGAGTGTTCGCCAAGTGTTTCTGGCGTAGCCGGCAGGTGAATTTGGCGTGTCCAGAAGGTGGTTTTGACGAGTCGAGCAGGTGGTTCTGGCGTGCTCGGCAGGTGCTTCCGGTGTCATTGGCATGTCGTTCCGGCATGTCTGAGAGGTAGTTCCGGCATGCCCGGCAGGTGGTTCCGGAGTGTCTGCCGAGTGGTTCTGGAGCCAGCCCGGCCGGTGATTCCGAAGAGTTCACCAAATGGTTGTGGTGTAGCCGGCAGGTGATTTTGGCGTGTCAGGAATGTGGTTCCGGCTAGTAGAGCAGGTGGATTAGGCGTGCTCGACAGGGGGTTCAGGCGGGTCTGGCAGGTGGTTTCGGTCTGTTCGGGGAGTGGTTCCGGCATCTCAGGCACATGGTTCTGGCACGTCTGAGAGGCGGTTCCGGCCGGCCAGAGAGGTGTTTCCGGAGTGTCCGCCAAGTGGTTCTGGCGTAGCTGAAAGGTGATGTTGGCGTGACCGGCAGGTGGTTCCAGCCAGCCCGGCAGGTGATTCCGGAGTGTCTGCTGTGTGGTTCTGTCGTAGCTGGCAGGTGATTTTGGCGTGTTCAGCAGATGGTTCCGGCGAGCTCGGCAGGTGGTACCAGCGTGTCCGGAACATGGTTCTGGCACCTCTGAGAGGTGGTTCTGGCTTGCCCGGCAGGTGGTTCCGGAGTGTCTGCCGAGTGGTTCTGGCGTTGCTGGCAGGTGATTCTGGGGTGTCCAGCAAGTGGTTCTGGGTAGTGGAGCAGGTGGTTCTGGCATTCTCGGCAGGTGGTACCGGCGTGTCCGGAACATGGTTCTGGCAAGTCTGAGACGTGGTTCTGGCATGCCCGACAGGTGATTCCGTAGTGTTCGCCAAGTGGTTCTGGCGTAGCCGGCAGGTGATTTTGCATGGCCGGCAATGGTTCCGGCGAGTCGAGCCGGTGGTTCCGGCATGACCGGCAGGTGGTTCCGGCATGCCCGGCAGGTGATTCCAGAGTGTCCGGCATGTGGTTGTGGCACCTCTGAGATGTGGTTCCGGCATGCCCGGCAGGTGATACCGGAGTGTTCGCCAAGTGGTTCTGGCGTAGCCGTCAGGTGATTTTGCATGTCCGGCGGTGGTTCCGGCGTGTCGAGCCGGTGGTTCCGGCGTAGCCGGCAGTTGATTTTGGCGTGTCCACTAGGTGGTTCTGGGGAGTGGACCAGCTGGTTCCGGCATACTCGGCAGGTGGTACTGGCGTGTCCAGAACATGGTTCTGGCAAGTCTGAGAGGTGGTTCCGGCACGCCCGACAGGTGATTCCGGAGCGTCCGCCAAGTGTTTCTGGCGTACTCGGCAGGTGATTTTGGCATGTCCGACAGGTGTTTCTTGCGAGTCGAGCAGGTGGCTGAGGCATGCTCAGCTGGTGCTTCCTGCGTCTCTGGCACGTGGTTCTGGTGTGTCTGAGAGCTGGTTCTGGCATGTCCGGCAGATGATTCCGGAGTGTCCACCAAGTGGTTCTGGTATACCTGGCAGGTGATTTTGGCGTGTCAGGAAGGTGGTTCCGGCTAGTTGAGCAGGTGGATCAGGCGTGCTCGCCAGGGGGTTCCGGCGTGTGTGGCAGGTGGTTTCTGTCTGTTCGGGGAGTGGTTCCGGCATATCAGGCACATGGTTCTGGCACGTATGAGAGATGGTTCCGGCATGCCCGGCAGGTGATTCTGGAGTGTCCGGCATGTGGTTTTGGCACCTCTGAGAGGTGGTTCCGGCATGCCCGGCAGTTGGTACGGAGTGTCTGCCGAGTGGTTCTGGAGTAGCCGGCAGGTGATTCTGGCGTATCCAGCAGGTGGTTCTGGGGAGTGGATCAGGTGGTTCTGGCATACTCGGCAGGTGGTACCGGCGTGTCCGGAACATGGTTCTGGCAAGTCTGAGAGGTGGTTCCGGCATGCCCCACAGGTGATTCCGGAGTGTTCGCCAAGTGGTTCTGGCGTAGCCGGCAGGTCATTTTGCATGTCCGATTGTGGTTCCGGCGAGTCGAGCCGGTGGTTCCGGCGTGTCCAGCAGGTGTTTCCGGTCTGTCCGGCAGGTGGTTCTGGCGTGACCGGCACGAGGCTCTGGCACGTCTGAGAGTTGGTTCCGGCATGCCCGACAGGTGATTCCGGAGTGTCCGCCACGTGGTTCTGGCGTACCCGGCAGGTGATTTTGGTGTGTCCGACAGGTGTTTCTTGCAAGTCGAGCATTTGGGTCAGGCATTCTCAGCAGGTGCTTCCGGCGTGTCTGGCACGTGGTTCTGGTGTGTCTGAGAGCTGGTTCTGGCATGTCCGTAAGATGATTCCGGAGTGTCCACCAAGTGGTTGTGGCATAGCCGGCAGGTGATTTTAGCGTGTCAGGTAGGTGGTTCCAGCGAGTTGAGTAGGTGGTTCCGGCGTGCTCGGCAGGTGGTTCAGGCGGGTCTGGCAGGTGGTTTCGGTCTGTTCGGGGTGTGGTTCCGGCATCTCAGGCACATGGTTCTGGCACGTCTGATAGGTGGTTCCGGCCAGCCCGACAGGTGTTTCCATGGTGTTCGCCAAGTGGTTCTGGCATAGCTGGCAGGTGATGTTGGCGTGACCGGCAGGTGTTTCCAGCCAGCCCGGCAGGTGATTCCGAAGAGTTCACCAAATGGTTGTGGCATAGCCGGCAGGTGATTTTGGCGTGTCCAGCAGGTGGTTTTGGCGAGTCGAGCAGGTGGTTCTGGCGTGCTCGGCAGGTGCTTCCGGTGTCATTGGCATGTGGTTCCGGCATGTCTGAAAGGTGGTTCCGCCATGCCCGGAAGGTGATTCCGGAGTGTTCGCCAAGTGGTTCTGGCGTAGCCGGCAGGTGATTTTGCATGGCCGGCAATGGTTCCGGCGAGTCGAGCCTGTGGTTCCGGCATGACCGGCAGGTGGTTCCGGCATACCCCGCAGGTGATTCCGGAGAGTCCGGCATGTGGTTGTGCCACCTCTGAGAGGTGGTTCCGGCATGCCCGGCAGGTGATACCGGAGTGTTCGCCAAGTGGTTCTGGCGTAGCCGGCAGGTGATTTTGCATGTCCGGCGGTGGTTCCAGCGTGTCGAGCCAGTGGTTCCGGCGTAGCCGGCAGTTGATTTTGGCGTGTCCACTTGGTGGTTCTGGGGAGTGGATCAGCTGCTTCCGGCATACTCGGCAGGTGGTACCGGCGTGTCCAGAACATGGTTCTGGCAAGTCTGAGAGGTGGTTCTGGCACGCCCGACAGGTGATTCCGTAGCGTCCGCCAAGTGTTTCTGGCGTACCCGGCAGGTGATTTTGGCATGTCCGTCAGGTGTTTCTTGCGAGTCGAGCAGGTGGCTCAGGCATGCTCAGCTGCTGCTTCCAGCGTCTCTGGCACGTGGTTCTGGTGTGTCTGAGAGCTGGTTCTGGCATGTCCGGCAGATGATTCCGGAGTGTCCACCAAGTGGTTCTGGTATACCTGGCAGGTGATTTTGGCGTGTCAGGAAGGTGGTTCCGGCTAGTTGAGCAGGTGGATCAGGCGTGCTCGCCAGGGGTTTCAGGCGGGTTTGGCAGGTGGTTTCGGTCTGTTCGGGGAGTGGTTCCGGCATCTCAGGCACATGGTTCTGGCACGTCTGAGAGGTGGTTCGGGCCGGCCCGACAGGTGTTTCCGGAGTGTCCGCCAAGTGGTTCTGCCGTAGGCGAAAGGTGATGTTGGGGTGACCGGCAGGTGGTTCCAGCCAGCCCGGCAGGTGATTCCGGAGTGTCTGCCGAGTCGTTCTGGCGTAGCCTGCAGGTGATTTTGGCGTGTCCAGCAGGTGGTTTTGGCGAGTCGAGCAGGTGGTTCTGGCGAGCTCGGCAGGTGCTTCCGGTGTCATTGGCATGTGGTTCCGGCATGTCTGAGAGGTGGTTCCGCCATGCCCGGCAGGTGATTCCGGAGTGTTCGGCAAGTGGTTCTGGCGTAGCCGGCAGGTGATTTTGCATGTCCGGCAATGGTTCCGGCGAGTCGAGCCGGTGGTTCCGGCATGTCCAGCAGGTGGTTCCGGCATGCACGGCAGGTGATTCCGGAGTGTCCGGCATGTGGTTCTGGCACCTCTTAGAGGTGGTTCCGGCATGCCCGTCAGGTGATTCCGGAGTGTCCGGCATGTGGTTCTGGCATCTCTGAGTGGTGGTTCCGGCATGCCCGGCATGTGGTTCCGGAGTGTCTACCGAGTGGTTCTGGCGTAGCCGGCAGGTGATTTTGCATGTCCAGCAATGGTTCCGGCGATTCGAGCCGGTGGTTCCGGCATGTCCGGCAGGTGGTTCCAGAATGCCCTGCAGGTTATTCCGGAGTGTCCGGCATGTGGTTCTGGCACCTCTGAGAGGTGGTTCCGGCATGCCCGGCAGGTGATACCGGAGTGTTCGCCAAGTGGTTCTGGCGTAGCCGGCAGGTGATTTTGCATGTCCGGCAATGGTTCCGGCGAGTCGAGCCGGTGGTTCCGGAATGTCCGGCAGGTGGTTCCGGCATGTCCAGCACGTGGTTCCAGCATGCCCGGCAGGTGATTCCGGAGTGTCCGGCATGTGGTTGTGGCACCTCTGAGAGGTGGCTCCGCCATGCCCAGCAGGTGATACCGGAGTGTCCGGCATTTGGTTCTGGCACCTCTGAGAGGTGGTTCCGGAATGCCTGGCCTGTGATTCCGGAGTGTCTGCCGAGTGGTTCTGGCGCAGCCGGCAGTTGATTTTGGCGTGTCCACTTGGTGGTTCTGGGGAGTGGATCAGCTGGTTCCGGCATACTCGTCAGGTGGTACCGGCTGTCCAGAACATGGTTCTGGCAAGTCTGAGAGGTGGTTCCGGCACACCCGACAGGTGATTCCGGAGCGTCCGCCAAGTTTTTCTTGTATAAATGGCAGGTGATTTTGGCGTGTCAGGAAGTTGGTTATGGCTAGTTGAGCCGGTGGATCAGGCGTGCTCACCAGGGGGTTCAGGCGGGTCTGGCAGGTGGTTTCGGTCTGTTCGGGGAGTGGTTCCGGCATCTCAGGCTCATGGTTCTGGCATGTCTGAGAGGTGGTTCCGGCCGGCCCGACAGGTGTTTCCATGGTGTCCGCCAAGTGGTTCTGGCATAGCTGGAAGGTGATGTTGGCGTGACCGGCAGGTGGTTCCAGCCAGCCCGGCAGGTGATTCCAAAGTGTTCACCAAATGGTTGTGGCGTAGCCGAAAGGTGATTTTGGCGTGTCCAGCAGGTGGTTTTGGCGAGTCGAGCAGGTGGTTCTGGCGTGCTCGGCAGGTGCTTCCGGTGTCATTGGCATGTGGTTCCGGCATGTCTGAGAGGTGGTTCCGCCATGCCCGGCAGGTGATTCCGGAGTGTTCGCCAAGTGGTTCTGGGGTAGCTGAAAGGTGATGTTGGCGTGACCGGCAGGTGGTTCCAGCCAGCCCGGCAGGTGATTCCGGAGTGTTCGCCAAGTGGTTCTGGCGTAGCCGGCAGGTGATTTTGCATGTCCGGCAATGATTCCGGCGAGTCGAGCCGGTGGTTCCGGCATGTCCGGCAGGTGATTCCGCCATGTCCAGCCGGTGGTTCTGGGGAGTGGATCAGGTGGTTCCGGCATGCCCGGCAGGTGATTCCGGAGTGTCCGGCATGTGGTTCTGGCACCTCTGAGAGGTGGTTCCGGCATGCCCGACAGGTGCTTCCGGAGTGTCCGCTACGTGGTTCTGGCATAGCTGGTAGGTGATGTTGGCGTGACCGGCAGGTGTTTCCAGCCAGCCCGGCAGGTGATTCCGAAGAGTTCACCAAATTGTTGTGGCGTAGCCGGCAGGTGATTTTGGCGTGTCCAGCAGGTGGTTTTGGCGAGTCGAGCAGGTGGTTCTGGCGTGCTCGGCAGGTGCTTCCGGTGTCATTGGCATGCGGTTCCGGCATGTCTGAGAGGTGGTTCCGCCATGCCAGGCAGGTGATTCCGGAGTGTCAGGCATGTGGTTCTGGCACCTCTGAGAGGTGGTTCCGGCATGCCCGGCAGGTGATACCGGAGTGTCCGTCATTTGGTTCTCGCACCTCTGAGAGGTGGTTCCGGAATGCCTGGCATGTGATTCCCGAGTGTCTGCCGAGAGGTTCTGGCGTAGCCGGCAGGTGATTTTGGCGTGTCCAGCAGGTGGTTCCGGCGAGCTCGGCAGGTGGTTCCGGCATGTCCGGAACATGGTTTTGGCAAGTCTGAGAGATGGTTCCGGCATGCCCGGCAGGTGATTCCGGAGTGTCCGGCATGTGGTTCTGGCACCTCTGAGAGGTGGTTCCGGCATGCCCGGCAGGTGGTTCCGGAGTGTCTGCCGATTGGTTCTGGCGTAGTCGGCAGGTGATTCTGGCGTGTCCAGCAGGTGGTTCTGGGGAGTGGATCAGGTGGTTCCGGCATACTCGGCAGGTGGTACCGGCGTGTCCGGAACATGGTTCTGGCAAGTCTGAGAGGTGGTTCCGGCATGCCCAACAGGTGATTCCGGAGTGTTCGCCAAGTGGTTCTGGCATAGCCGGCAGGTCATTTTGCATGTCCGGCGGTGGTTCCGGCGAGTCGAGCCGGTGGTTCCGGCGTGTCCAGCAGGTGTTTCCGGGCTGTCCGGCAGGTGGTTCTGGCGTGTCTGAGAGCTGGTTCTGGCATGTCTGGCAGATGATTCCGGAGTGTCCACCAAGTGGTTGTGGCATACCCGGCAGGTGATTTTAGCGTATAAGGTAGGTGGTTCCGGCGAGTCGAGTAGGTGGTTCCGGCGTGCTCGGCAGGTGGTTCAGGCGGGTATGGCATGTGGTTTCGGTCTGTTTGGGGTGTGGTTCCGGCATCTCAGGCACATGGTTCTGGCACGTCTGAGATGTGGTTCCAGACGGCCCGACAGGTGTTTCCGGAGTGTCTGCCTAGTGGTTCCGGCGTAGCTGAAAGGTGATGTTGGCGTGACCGACAGGTGGTTCCAGCCAGCCCGGCAGGTGATTCCGGAGTGTCTGCTGAATGGTTGTGGCGTAGCCGGCAGGTGATTTTGGCGTGTCCAGCAGGTGGTTTTGGAGAGTCGAGCAGGTGGTTCTGGCGTGCTCGGCAGGTGCTTCCGGTGTCATTGGCATGTGGTTCCCGTATGTCTGAGAGGTGGTTCCGCCATGCCCGGCAGGTGATTAGGGAGTGTTCGCCAAGTGGTTCTGCCGTAGCCGGCAGGTGATTTTCCATGTCCGGCAATGGTTCCGGCGAGTCGAGCCGGTGGTTCCGGAATGTCCGGCAGGTGGTTCCGGCATGCCCAGCAGGTGATTCCGGAGTGTCCGGCATGTGGTTCTGGCACCTCTGAGAGGTGGTTCCGGCATGCCCGGTAGGTGATACCGGAGTCTCGGGCATTTGGTTCTGGCACCTCTGAGAGCTGGTTCCGGAATGCCCGGCATGTGATTCCAGACTGTCTGCCGAGTGGTTCTGGCGTACTCGGCAGGTGATTCTGGCGTGTCCAGCAGGTGGTTCTGGGGAGTGGATCAGGTGGTTCCGGCATACTCGGCAGGTGGTACCGGCGTGGCCGGAACATGGCTCTGGCAAGTCTGAGAGGTGGTTCCGGCATGCCCAACAGGTGATTCCGGAGTGTTCGCCAAGTGGTTCTGGCATAGCCGGCAGGTCATTTTGCATGTCCGGCGGTGGTTCCGGCGAGTCGAGCCGGTGGTTCCGGCGTGTCCAGCAGGTGTTTCCGGGCTGTCCGGCAGGTGGTTCTGGCGTGTCTGAGAGCTGGTTCTGGCATGTCTTGCAGATGATTCCGGAGTGTCCACCAAGTGGTTGTGGCATACCCGGCAGGTGATTTTAGCGTGTAAGGTAGGTGGTTCCGGCGAGTCGAGTAGGTGGTTCCGGCGTGCTCGGCAGGTGGTTCAGGCGGGTATGGCATGTGGTTTCGGTCTGTTCGGGGTGTGGTTCCGGCATCTCAGGCACATGGTTCTGGCACGTCTGAGATGTGGTTCCAGCCGGCCCGACAGGTGTTTCCGGAGTGTCTGCCTAGTGGTTCCGGCGTAGCTGAAAGGTGATGTTGGCGTGACCGACAGGTGGTTCCAGCCAGCCCGGCAGGTGATTCCGGAGTGTCTGCTGAATGGTTGTGGCGTAGCCGGCAGGTGATTTTGGCGT
This sequence comes from Equus przewalskii, assembly GCF_037783145.1. Classification (NCBI taxonomy): domain Eukaryota; kingdom Metazoa; phylum Chordata; class Mammalia; order Perissodactyla; family Equidae; genus Equus; species Equus przewalskii. The sequence goes on along the minus strand of NW_027228674.1, from coordinate 45,521 downwards.
GTCCAGCAGGTGGTTTTGGCGAGTCGAGCAGGTGGTTCTGGCGTGCTCGGCAGGTGCTTCCGGTGTCATTGGCATGTGGTTCCCGTATGTCTGAGAGGTGGTTCCGCCATGCCCGGCAGGTGATTAGGGAGTGTTCGCCAAGTGGTTCTGCCGTAGCCGGCAGCTGATTTTGCATGTCCGGCAATGGTTCCGGCGAGTCGAGCCGGTGGTTCCGGAATGTCCGGCAGGTGGTTCCGGCATGCCCAGCAGGTGATTCCGGAGTGTCCGGCATGTGGTTCTGGCACCTCTGAGAGGTGGTTCCGGCATGCCCGGTAGGTGATACCGGAGTCTCCGGCATTTGGTTCTGGCACCTCTGAGAGGTGGTTTCGGAATGCCCGGTATGTGATTCCAGACTGTCTGCCGAGTGGTTCTGGCGTATTCGGCAGGTGATTCTGGCGTGTCCAGCAGGTGGTTCTGGGGAGTGGATCAGCTTGTTCCGGCATACTCGGCAGGTGGTACCGGCGTGTCCAGAACATGGCTCTGGCAAGTCTGAGAGGTGGTTCCGGCACGCCCGCCAGGTGATTCCGGAGCGTCCGCCAAGTGTTTCTCACGTACCCGGCAGGTGATTTTGGCATGTCCGACAGGTGTTTCTTGCAAGTCGAGCAGGTGGCTCAGGCATGCTCAGCTGGTGCTTCCGGCGTCTCGGGCACGTGGTTCTGGTGTGTCTGAGAGCTGGTTCTGGCATGTCCGGCAGATGATTCCGGAGTGTCCACCAAGTGGTTCTGGCATACCTGGCAGGTGATTTTGGCGTGTCAGGAAGGTGGTTCCGGCTAGTTGATCAGGTGGATCAGGCGTGCTCACCAGGGGGTTCAGTCGGGTCTGGCAGGTGGTTTCGGTCTGTTTGGGGAGTGGTTCCGGCATCTCAGGCACATGGTTCCGGCACGTCTGAGAGGTGGTTCCGGCCGGCCCGACAGGTGTTTCCGGAGTGTCCGCCAAGTGGTTCTGGCGTAGCTGAAAGCTGATGTTGGCGTGACCGGCAGGTGGTTCCAGCCAGCCCGGCAGGTGATTCCGGAGTGTCCGGCATGTGGTTCCGGCACCTCTGAGATGTGGTTCCGGCATGCCTGGCAGGTGATACCGGAGTGTCCCTGATTTCCTTCTGGCACCTCTGAGAGGTGGTTCCGGAATGCCTGGATGTGATTCCGGAGTGTCTGCCGAGTGGTTCTGGTGTAGCAGGCAGGTGATTTTGGCGTGTCCAGCAGGTTGTTTTGGCGAGTCGAGCAGGTGGTTCTGGCGTGCTCGGCAGGTGCTTCCGGTGTCATTGGCATGTGGTTCCGGCATGTCTGAGAGGTGGTTCCGCCATGCCCGGCAGGTGATTCCGGAGTGTTCCCCAAGTGGTTCTGGCATAGCCGGCAGGTGATTTTGCATGTCCGGCAATGGTTCCGGCGAGTCGAGCCAGTGGTTCCGGAATGTCCGGCAGATGGTTCCGGCATGTCCGGCAGGTGGTTCCGGCATGTCCAGCACGTGGTTCCAGCATGCCTGGCAGGTGATTCCGGAGTGTCCGGCATGTGGTTCTGGCACCTCTGGGAGGTGGTTCCGGCATGCCCGGCACGTGATACCGGAGTGTTCGCCAAGTGGTTCTGGCGTAGCCGGCAGGTGATTTTGCATGTCCGGCAATGGTTCCAGCGAGTCGAGCCGGTGGTTCCGGAATGTCCGGCAGGTGGTTCCGGCATGTCCGGCAGGTGGTTCCGGCATCTCCAGCACGTGGTTCCAGCATGCCTGGCAGGTGATTCCGGAGTGTCCGGCATGTGGTTCTGGCACCTCTGAGAGGTGGTTCCGGCATGCCCGGCACGTGATACCGGAGTGTTCGCCAAGTGGTTCTGGCGTAGCCGGCAGGTGATTTTGCATGTCCGGCAATGGTTCCGGCGAGTCGAGCCGGTGTTTCCGGAATTTCCGGCAGGTGGTTCCGGTATGTCCGGCAGGTGGTTCCGGCATGTCCAGCACGTGGTTCTAGCATGCCCGGCAGGTGATTCCGGAGTGTCCGGCATGTGGTTCTGGCACCTCTGAGAGGTGGTTCCGGCATGCCCGGCAGGTGATACCGGAGTGTCCGGCATTTGGTTCTGCCACCTCTGAGAGGTGGTTCCGGAATGCCTGGCATGTGATTCCGGAGTGTCTGCCGAGTGGTTCTGGTGTAACCGGCAGTTGATTTTGGCGTGTCCACTAGGTGGTTCTGTGGAGTGGATCAGCTGGTTCCGGCATACTCGGCAGGTGGTACCGGCGTGTCCAGAACATGGTTCTGGCAATTCTCAGAGGAGGTTCCGGCACGCCCGACAGGTGATTCCGGAGCGTCCGCCAAGTGTTTCTGGCGTACCCGGCAGGTGATTTTGGCATGTCCGACAGGTGTATCTTGCGAGTCGAGCAGGTGGTTCTGGCGTGCTCGGCAGGTGCTTCCGGTGTCATTGGCATGTGGTTCCGGCATGTCAGAGAGGTGGTTCCGGCATTCCAGGCAGGTGGTTCCGGAGAGTCTGCCGAGTGGTTCTGGAGCCAGCCCGGCAGGTGATTCCGAAGAGTTCACCAAATGGTTGTGGCCTAGCCGGCAGGTTATTTTGGCGTGTCAGGAAGTTGGTTCCGGCTAGTTGAGCAGGTGGATCAGGCGTGCTCGCCAGGGGGTTCAGGCGGGTCTGGCAGGTGGTTTCGGTCTGTTCGGGGAGTGGTTCCGGCATCTTAGGCACATGGTTCTGGCACGTCTGAGAGGTGGTTCCGGCCGGCCGGAGAGGTTTTTCCGGAGTGTCCGCCAAGTGGTTCTGGCGTAGCTGAAAGGTGATGTTCGCATGACTGGCAGGTGGTTCCAGGCATCCCGGCAGGTGAATCCGGAGTGTCTGCCATGTCGTTCTGGCGTAGCTGGCAGGTGATTTTGGCGTGTCCAGCAGGTGGTTCTGGCGAGCTCGGCAGGTGGTACCAGCGTGTCCGGAACATGGTTCTGGCACGTCTGAGAGATGGTTCCGGCATGCCCGGCAGGTGATTCCGGAGTGTCCGGCATGTGGTTCTGGCACCTCTGAGAGGTGGTTCCGGCATGCCCGGCAGGTGGTTCCGGAGTGTCTGCCGAGTGGTTCTGGCGTAGTCGGCAGGTGATTCTGGCATGTCCAGCAGGTGGTTCTGGGGAGTGGATCAGGTGGTTCCGGCATACTCTGCAGGTGGTACCGGCGTGTCCGGAGCATGGTTCTGGCAAGTCTGAGAGGTGGTTCCGGCATGCCGGACAGGTGATTCCGGAGTGTTCGCCAAGTGGTTCTGGTGTAGCCGGCTGGTCATTTTGCATGTCCGGCGGTTGTTCCGGCGAGTCGAGCCGGTGGTTCCGGCGTGTCCGGCAGTTGGATCTGGCATGACAAGCACGAGGTTCTGGCACGTCTGAGAGTTGGTTCCGGCATGCCCGACAGGTGATTCCGGAGTGTCCGCCACGTGGTTCTGGCATACCCGGCAGGTGATTTTGGTGTGTCTGGCAAGTGCTTCTTGCAAGTCGAGCATTTGGCTCAGGCATGCTCAGCAGGTGCTTCCAGCATGTCTGGCACGTGGTTCTGGTGTGTCTGAGATCTGGGTCTGGCATGTCCGGCAGATGATTCCGGAGTGTCCACCAAGTGGTTGTTGCATACCCGGCAGGTGATTTTAGCATGTCAGGTGGTGGTTCCAGCGAGTCGAGAAGGTGGTTCCGGTGTGCTCGGCAGGTGGTTCAGGCGGGTCTGGCAGGTGGTTTCGGTCTGTGCGGGGTGTGGTTCCAGCATCTCAGGCACATGGTTCTGGCACGTCAGATAGGTGGTTCCGGCCGGCCCGACAGGTGTTTCCATGGTGTCCGCCAAGTGGTTCTGGCATAGCTGGCAGGTGATGTTGGCGTGACCGACAGGTGGTTCCAGCCAGCCCGGCAGGTGATTCCGAAGTGTTCAACAAATGGTTGTGGCGTAGCCAGAAGGTGATTTTGGCGTGTCAGGAAGGTGGTTGTGGCGAGTCGAGAAGGTGGTTCTGGCGTGCTCGGCAGGTGCTTCCGGTGTCATTGGCACGCGGTTCCGGCATGTCTGATAGGTGGTTCCGCCATGCCCGGCAGGTGATTCCGGAGTGTTCGCCAAGTGGTTCTGGCGTAGCCGGCAGGTGACTTTGCATGTCCAGCAATGGTTCCGGCGAGTCGAGCCGGTGGTTGCGGCATGTCCGGCAGGTGGTTCCAGCATGCCCGGCAGGTGATTCCGGAGTGTCCGGCATTTGGTTCTGGCACCTCTGAGAGGTGGTTCCGGAATGCCTGGCCTGTGATTCCGGAGTGTCTGCCGAGTGGTTCTGGCGTAGCCGGCAGTTGATTTTGGCGTGTCCACTAGGTGGTTCTGGGGAGTGGATCAGGTGGTTCCGGCATACTCGGCAGGTGGTACCGGCGTGTCCGGAACATGGTTCTTGCAAGTCTGAGAGGTGGTTCCGGCATGCCCAACAGGTGATTCCGGAGTGTTCGCCAAGTGGTTCTGGCATAGCCGGCAGGTCATTTTGCATGTCCGGCGGTGGTTCCGGCGAGTCGAGCCGGTGGTTCCGGCGTGTCCAGCAGGTGTTTCCGGGCTGTCCGGCAGGTGGTTCTGGCGTGTCTGAGAGCTGGTTCTGGCATGTCTGGCAGATGATTCCAGAGTGTCCACCAAGTGGTTCTTGTATACCTGGCAGGTGATTTTGGCGTGTCAGTAAGTTGGTTCCGGCAGGTTGAGCAGGTGGATCAGGCGTGCTTTCCAGGGCGTTCAGGCGGGTCTGGCAGGTGGTTTCGGTCTGTTCGGGCAGTATTTCCGGCATCTCAGGCTCATGGTTCTGGCACGTCTGAGAGGTGGTTCCGGCCGGCCCGACAGGTGTTTCCATGGTGTCTGCCAAGTGGTTTTTTCATAGCTGGCACGTGATGTTGGCGTGACCGGCAGGTGGTTCCAGCCAGCCCGGCAGGTGATTCCGAAGAGTTCACCAAATGGTTGTGGCGTAGCCGGCAGGTGATTTTGGCGTGTCCAGCAGGTGCTTTTGGCGAGTCGAGCAGGTGGTTCTGGAGTGCTCGGCAGGTGCTTCCGGTGTCATTGGCATGTGGTTCCGGCATGTCTGAGAGGTGGTTCCGGCATGCCCGGCAGGTGGTTCCGGAGTGTCTGCCGAGTGGTTCTGGAGCCACCCCGGCAGGTGATTCCGAAGAGTTCACCAAATGGTTGTGGCGTAGCCGGCAGGTGATTTTGGCGTGTCAGGAAGTTGGTTCCGGCTAGTTGAGCAGGTGGATCAGGCGTGCTCGCCAGGGGGTTCAGGCGCGTCTGGCAGGTGGTTTCGGTCTGTTCGGGGAGTGGTTCCGGCATCTCAGGCACATGGTTCTGGCATGTCTGAGAGGTGGTTCCGGCCGGCCCGACAGGTGTTTCCATGGTGTCCGCCAAGTGGTTCTGGCATAGCTGGAAGGTGATGTTGGCGTGACCGGCAGGTGGTTCCAGCCAGCCCGGCAGGTGATTCCAAAGTGTTCACCAAATGGTTGTGGCGTAGCCGAAAGGTGATTTTGGCGTGTCCAGCAGGTGGTTTTGGCGAGTCGAGCAGGTGGTTCTGGCGTGCTCGGCAGGTGCTTCCGGTGTCATTGTCATGTGGTTCCGGCATGTCTGAGAGGTGGTTCCGCCATGCCCGGCAGGTGATTCCGGAGTGTTCGCCAAGTGGTTCTGGCGTAGCCGGCAGGTGATTTTGCATGTCCGGCAATGATTCCGGCGAGTCGAGCCGGTGGTTCCGGCATGTCCGCCAGGTGATTCCGCCATGTCCAGCAGGTGGTTCTGGGGAGTGGATCAGGTGGTTCCGGCATGCCCGGCAGGTGATTCCGGAGTGTCCGGCATGTGGTTCTGGCACCTCTGAGAGGTGGTTCCGGCATGCCCGGCAGGTGATACCGGAGTGTCCGGCATTTGGTTCTGTCACCTCTGAGAGGTGGTTTCGGAATGCCTGGCATGTGATTCCGGAGTGTCTGCCGAGTGGTTCTGGCGTAGCCGGCAGTTGATTTTGGCGTGTCCACTAGGTGATTCTGGGGAGTGGCTCAGCTGGTTCCGGCATACTCAGCAGGTGATACCGGCATGTCCAGAACATGGTTCTGGCAAGTCTGAGAGGTGGTTCCGGCACGCCCGACAGGTGATTCCGGAGCGTTCGCCAAGTGTTTCTGGCGTACCCGGCAGGTGATTTTGGCATGTCCGACAGGTGTTTCTTGCGAGTCCAGCAGGTGGCTGAGGCATGCTCAGCTGGTGCTTCCGGCGTCTCTGGCACTTGGTTCTGGTGTGTCTGAGAGCTGGTTCTGGCATGTCCGGCAGATGATTCCGGAGTGTCTACCAAGTGGTTGTGGCATACCCGGCAGGTGATTTTAGCGTGTCAGGTAGGTGGTTCCAGCGAGTCGACTAGGTGGTTCCGGCGTGCTCGGCAGGTGGTTCAGGCGGGTCTGGCTGGTGGTTTCGGTCTGTTCGGGGAGTGGTTCCTGCATCTCAGGCTCATGGTTCTGGCACGTCTGAGAGGTGGTTCCGACCGGCCCGACAGGTGTTTCCATGGTGTCCGCCAAGTGGTCATGGCATAGCTGGCAGGTGATTTTGGCGTGTCCAGCAGGTGGTTTTGGCGAGTCGAGCAGGTGGTTCTGGCATGCTCGGCAGGTGCTTCCGGTGTCATTGTCATGTCGTTCCGGCATGTCTGAGAGGTGGCTGCGCCATGCCCGGCAAGTGATTAGGGAGTGTTCGCCAACTGGTTCTGGCGTAGCCGGCAGGTCATTTTGCATGTCCGGCGGTGGTTCCGGCAAGTCGAGCCGGTGGTTCCCGCATGTCCGGTAGGTGATTCCGGCATGTCCAGCAGGTTGTTCCGGCATGCCCGGCAGGTGATTCCGGAGTGTCTGGCATGTGGTTCTGGCACCTCTGAGAGGTGGTTCCGGCATGCCCAACAGGTGATACCGGAGTGTTCGCCAAGTGGTTCTGGCGTAGCCGGCAGGTGAATTTGGCGTGTCCAGAAGGTGGTTTTGGCGATTCGAGCAGGTGGTTCTGGCGTGCTCGGCAGGTGCTTCCGGTGTCATTGGCATGTCGTTCCGGCATGTCTGAGAGGTGGTTCCGGCATGCCCGGCAGGTGGTTCCGGAGTGTCTGCCGAGTGGTTCTGGAGCCAGCCCGGCCGGTGATTCCGAAGAGTTCACCAAATGGTTGTGGCGTAGCCGGCAGGTGATTTTGGCGTGTCAGGAAAGTGGTTCCGGCTAGTAGAGCAGGTGGATTAGGCGTGCTCGCCAGGGGGTTCAGGCGGGTCTGGCAGGTGGTTTCGGTCTGTTCGGGGAGTGGTTCCGGCATCTCAGGCACATGGTTCTGGCACGTCTGACAGGTGGTTCCGGCCGGCCGGAGAGGTGTTTCCGGAGTGTCCGCCAAGTGGTTCTGGCGTAGCTGAAAGGTGATGTTGGCGTGACCGACAGGTGGTTCCAGCCAGCCCGGCAGGTGATTCCGGAGTGTCTGCTGTGTGGTTCTGTCGTAGCTGGCAGGTGATTTTGGCTTGTCCAGCATGTGGTTCGGGCGAGCTCGGCAGGTGGTACCAGCGTGTCCGGAACATGGTTCTGGCAAGTCTGAGAGGCGGTTCCGGCATGCCCGACAGGTGATTCCGGAGTGTTCGCCAAGTGGTTCTGGCGTAGCCGGCAGGTCATTTTGCATGTCCAGCGGTGGTTCCGGCGAATCGAGCCGGTGGTTCCGGCGTGTCCGGCAGGTGGTTCTGGCGTGACCGGCATGAAGTTCTGGCACGTCTTAGAGTTGGTTCCAGCATGCCCGACAGGAGATTCCAGAGTGTCCGCCACGTGGTTCTGGCGTACCCGGCAGGTGATTTTGGCGTGTCTGGCAGGTGTTTCTTGCCAATCGAGCATTTGGCTCAGGCATGCTCAGCAGGTGCTTCCGGCGTGTCCGGCCCGTGGTTCTGGTGTGTCTGAGAGCTGGTTCTGGCATGTCCGGCAGATGATTCCGGAGTGTCCACCAAGTGGTTGTGGCATACCCGGCAGGTGATTTTAGCGTGTCAGGTAGGTGGTTCCGGCGAGTCGAGTAGGTGGTTCCGGCGTGCTCGGCAGGTGGTTCAGGCGGGTCTGGCAGGTGCTTTCGGACTGTTCGGGGTGTGGTTCCGGCATCTCAGGCACATGGTTCTGGCACGTCTGAGAGGTGGTTCCGGCCGGCCCAACAGGTGTTTCCATGGTGTCCGCCAAGTGGTTCTGGCATAGCTGGCAGGTGATGTTGGCGTGACCGGCAGGTGGTTCCAGCCAGCCCGGCAGGTGATTCCGAAGAGTTCACCAAATGGTTGTGGCGTAGCCGGCAGGTGATTTTGGCGTGTCCAGCAGGTGGTTTTGGCGAGTCGAGCAGGTGGTTCTGGCGTGCTCGGCAGGTGCTTCGCCGGTGTCATTGTCCCATGTGGTTCTGGCATGTCTGAGAGGTGGTTGCGCCATGCCCGGCAGGTGATTAGGGAGTGTTCGCCAACTGGTTCTGGCGTAGCCGGCAGGTCATTTTGCATGTCCGGCTGTGGTTCCGGCGAGTCGAGCCGGTGGTTCCGGCATGTCCGGCAGGTGATTCCGGCATGTCCAGCAGGTGGTTCCGGCACCTGCCCGGCAGGTGGTACTGGAGTGTCCGGAACATGGTTTTGGCACCTCTGAGAGGTGGCTCCGGCATGCCCGGCAGCCGATTCCGGAGTGTCCGGCATGTGGTTCTGGCACCTCTGAGAGGTGGTTCCAGCATGCCCGGCAGGTGGTTCCGGAGTGTCTGCCGAGTGGTTCTGGCGTAGTCGGCAGGTGATTATGGCGTGTCCAGCAGGTGGTTCTGGGGAGTGGATCAGGTGGTTCCGGCATACTCGGCAGGTGGTACCGGCGTGTCCGGAACATGGTTCTGGCAAGTCTGAGAGGTGGTTCCGGCCGGCCCGACAGGTGTTTCCGGAGTGTCTGCCAAGTGGTTCTGGCGTAGCTGAAAGCTGATGTTGGCGTGACCGGCAGGTGGTTCCAGCCAGCCCGGCAGGTGATTCCGAAGAGTTCACCAAATGGTTGTGGCGTAGCCGGCAGGTGATTTTGGCGTGTCCAGCAGGTGGTTTTGGCGAGTCGAGCAGGTGGTTCTGGCGTGCTCGGCAGGTGCTTCCGGAGAGTTCGCCAAGTGGTTCTGGCGTATCCGGCAGGTGATTTTGCATTTCCGGCAATGGTTCCGGCGAGTCGAGCCGGTGGTTCCGGCATGTCCGGCAGGTGGTTCCGGCATGCCCGGCAGGTGATTCCGGAGTGTACGGCATGTGGTTCTGGCACCTCTGAGAGGTGGTTCCAGCATGCCCGGCAGGTGATACCGGAGTGTCCAGCATTTGCGTTCTGGCACCTGTGAGAGGTGGTTCCAGACATGCCCGGCATGTGATTCCGGAGTGTCTGCAGAGTGGTTCTGGCGTAGCCGGCAGGTGATTTTTGCGAGTCGAGCAGGTGGTTGTGGCGTGCTCGGCAGGTGCTTCCAGTGTCATTGACATGTGGTTCCGTAATGTCTGAGAGGTGGTTCCGGCATGCCCGGCAGGTGATTCCGGAGTGTTCCCCAAGTGGTTCTGGTGTAGCCGGCAGGTGATTTTGCATGTCCGGCAATGGTTCTGGCGAGTCGAGCCAGTGGTTCCGGCATGTCCGGCAGGTGATTCCGGCATGTACAGCAGGTGGTTCCGGCATGCCTGGCAGGTGATCCCGGAGTGTCCGGCATGTGGTTCTGGCACCTCAGAGAGGTGGTTCCGGAATGCCTTGCATGTGACTCCAGAGTGTCCGGCATTTGGTTCTGGCACCTCTGAGCAGGTGGTTCCGGAATGCCTGGCATGTGATTCCGGAGTGTCTGCCGAGTGGTTCTGGCGTAGCCGGCAGTTGATTTTGGCGTGTCCACTAGGTGGTTCTGGGGAGTGGATCAGCTGGTTCCGGCATACTCGGCAGGTGGTACCAGCGTGTCCGGAACATGGTTCTGGCAAGTCTGAGAGGTGGTTCCGGCATGCCCGACAGGTGATTCCGGACTGTTCGCCAAGTGGTTCTGGCGTAGCCGGCAGGTCATTTTGCATGTCCGGCTGTGGTTCCGTCGAGTCGAGCCGGTGGTTCCGGCGTGTCCGGCAGGTGGTTCTGGCATGACCGGCACGAGGTTCTGGCACGTCTGAGAGTTGGTTCCGGCATGCCCGACAGGTGATTCCGGAGTGTCCGCCACGTGGTTCTGGCGTACCCGGCAGGTGATTTTGGCGTGTCTGGCAGGTGTTTCTTGCAAGTCGAGCATTTGGCTCAGGCATGCTCAGCAGGTGCTTCCGGCGTGTCTGGCACGTGGTTCTGGTCTGTCTGAGAGCTGGTTCTGGCATGTCCGGCAAACGATTCCGGAGTGTGCACCAAGTGGTTGTGGCATACCCGGCAGGTGATTTTGGCGTGTCAGGAAGGTGGTTCCGGCGAGTTGAGCAGGTGGATCCGGCGTGCTCGCCAGGTGGTTCAGGCGGGTCTGGCAGGTGGTTTCGGTCTGTTCGGGGAGTGGTTCCGGCATCTCAGGCACATGGTTCTGGCACGTCTGAGCGGTGGTTCCGGCCGGCCCGACAGGTGTTTCCATGGTGTCTGCCAAGTGATTCTGCATAGGTGGCAGGTGATGTTGGCGTGACCGGCAGGTGGTTCCAGCCAGCCCGGCAGGTGATTCCGAAGTCTTCACCAAATGGTTGTGGCGTAGCCGGCAGGTGATTTTGGCGTGTCCGGCAGGTGGTTTTGGCGAGTCGAGCAGGTGGTTCTGGCGTGCTCGGCAGGTGCTTCCGGTGTCATTGGCATGCGGTTCCGGCATGTCTGTGAGGTGCTTCCGCCATGCCCGGCAGGTGATTCCAGAGTGTTCCCCAAGTGGTTCAGGCATATCCGGCAGGTGATTTTGCATGTCTGGCAATGGTTCCGGCGAGTCGAGCCGGTGGTTCCGGCATGTCCGGCAGGTGGATCCGGCATATCCGGCAGGTGATTCCGGAGTGTCCGGCATGTGGTTCCAGCATGCCCGACAGGTGATTCCGGAGTGTCCGGAATGTGGTTCTGGCACCTCTGAGAGGTGGTTCCGGCATGCCTGGCAGGTGATACCGGAGTCTCCGGCATTTGGCTCTGGCACCTCTGAGAGGTGGTTCCGGAATGCCTGGCCTGTGATTCCGGAGTGTCTGGCGAGTGGTTCTGGCGTAGCCGGCAGTTGATTTTGGCGTGTCCACTAGGTGGTTGTGGGTAGTGGATCAGCTGGTTCCGGCATACTCGGCAGGTTGTACCAGCGTGTCCAGAACATGGTTCTGGCAAGTCTGAGAGGTGGTTCCGGCACGCCCGACAGGTGATTCCGGAGCGTCGGCCAAGTGTTTCTGGCGTACCCGGCAGTTGATTTTGGCATGTCCGAGAGGTGTTTCTTGCCAGCCGAGCAGGTGGCTCAGGCATGCTCAGCTGGTGCTTCTGGCGTCTCTGGCACGTGGTTGGGGTGTGTCTGAGAGCTGGTTCTGGCATGTCCGGCAGATGCTTCCGGAGTGTCCGCCAAGTGGTTCTGGTATACCTGTCAGGCGATTTTGGCGTGTCAGGAAGTTGGTTCCGGCTAGTTGAGCAGGTGGATCAGGCGTGCTCGCAAGGGGGTTCAGGCGGGTCTCGCAGGTGGTTTCGGTCTGTTCGGGGAGTGGTTCCGGCATCTCAGGCACATGGTTCTGGCACGTCTGAGATGAGGTTGTGGCCGGCCCGACAGGTGATTCCGGAGTGTCCGCCAAGTGGTTCTGGCGTAGCTGAAAGGTGATGTTGGCGTGACCGGCAGGTGGTTCCAGCCAGCCCGGCAGGTGATTCCGGAGTGTCTGCCGAGTGGTTCTGGCGTAGCCGGCACATGATTTTGGCGTGTCCAGCAGGTGGTTCCGGCGAGCTCGGCAGGTGGTACCGGCGTGTCCGGAACATGGTTCTGGCACATCTGAGAGATGGTTCCGGCATGCCCGGCAGGTGATTCCGGAGTGTCCGGCATGTGGTTCTGGCACCTCTGAGAGGTGGTTCCGGGATGCCCGACAGGTGATTCCTGAGTGTCCGCCACGTGGTTCTGGCGTAGCCGGCAGGTGATTTTGGCGTGTCCAGCGGGTGGTTTTGGCGAGTCGAGCGGGTGGTTCTGGCGTTCTCTGCAGGTGCTTCCGGTGTCATTGGCATGTGGTTCTGGCATGTCTGAGAGGTGGTTCCGCCATGCCCGGCAGGTGATTCCGGAGTGTTCGCCAAGTGGTTCAGGCGTAGCCAGCAGGTGATTTTTCGTGTGCACCAGGTGTTTCCGGTCTGTCCGGCAGGTGGTTCTGGCGTGACCGGCATGAGGTTCTGGCACGTCTGAGAGTTGGTTCCGGGATGCCCGACAGGTGATTCCGGAGTGTCCGCTGCGTGGTTCTGGCGTACGCGGCAGGTGATTTTGGCGTGTCTGGCAGGTGCTTCTTGCAAGTCGAGAATGCGGCTCAGGCATGCTCAGCAGGTGATTCCGGAGTGTCTGGCACATGGTTCTGGTGTGTCTGAGAGCTGGTTCTGGCATGTCCGGCAGATGATTCCGGAGTGTCCACCAAGTTGTTGAGGCATACCCGGCATGTGATTTTAGCGTGTCAGGTACGTGGTTCCAGCGAGTCGAGTAGGTGGTTCCGGCGTGCTCGGCAGGTGGTTCAGGCGGGTCTGGCAGGTGGTTTCGGTCTGTTCGGGGTGTGGTTCCGGCATCTCAGGCACATGGTTCTAGCACGTCTGATAGGTGGTTCCGGCCGGCCCGACAGGTGTTTCCATGGTGTCCGCCAAGTGGTTCTGGCATAGCTGGCAGGTGATGTTGGCATGACCGGCAGGTGGTTCCAGCCAGCCCGGCAGGTGATTCCGAAGAGTTCACCAAATGGTTGTGGCGTAGCCGGCAGACGATTTTGGCATTTCCCGGAGGTGGTTTTGGCGAGTCGAGCAGGTGGTTCTGGCGTGCTCGGCAGGTGCTTCCGGTGTCATTGGCATGTGGTTCCGGCATGTCTGAGAGGTGGTTCCATCATGCCCGGCAGGTGATTCCGGAGTGTTCGCCAAGTGGTTCTGGCGTAGCCGGCAGGTGATTTTGCATGTCCGGCAATGGATCCGGCGAGTCGAGCCGGTGGTTCCGGCATGTCCGGCAGGTGGTTCCGGCATGCCTGGCAGGTGATTCCGGAGTGTCCGGCATGTGGTTCTGGCACCTCTGAGAGGTGGTTCTGGCATGCCCGGCAGGTGGTTCCAGAGTGTCTGCCGAGTGGTTCTGGCGTAGTCGGCAGGTGATTCTGGCGTGTCCAGCAGGTGGTTCTGGGGAGTGGATCAGGTGGTTCCGGCATACTCGGCAGGTGATACCGGCGTGTCCGGAACATGGTTCTGGCAAGTCTGAGAGGCGGTTCCGGCATGCCCGACAGGTGATTCCGGATTGTTCGCCAATTTGTTCTGGCGTAGCCGGCAGGTGATTTTGCAAGTCCGGCAATGGTTCCGGCGAGTCGAGCCGGTGGTTCCGGAATGTCCGGCAGGTGGTTCCGGCATGTCCAGCACGTGGTTCCAGCATGCCCGGCAGGTGATTCCGTAGTGTTCGGCATGTGGTTCTGGCACCTCTGAGAGGTGGTTCCGCCATGCCCGGCACGTGATTCCGGAGTGTTCGCCAGCTGGTTCTGGCGTAGCCGGCAGGTGATTTTGCATGTCCGGCAATGGTTCCGGCGAGTCGAGAAGGGGGTTCCGGGATGTACGGCAGGTGGTTCCGGCATGCCCGGCAGGTGATTCCGGAGTGTCCGGCATGTGGTTCTGCCACCTCTGAGAGGTGGTTCCGGAATGCCTGGCATGTGATTCCGGAGTGTTCGCCAAGTGGTTCTGGCGTAGCCGTCAGGTCATTTTGCATGTCCGGCGGTGGTTCCGGCGAGTCTAGCCGGTGGTTCCGGCGTAGCCGGCAGGTGATTTTGGCGTGTCCAGAACGTGGTTTTGGCGAGTCGAGCAGGTGGTTCTGGCGTGCTCGTCAGGTGCTTCCGGTGTCATTGGCATGTGGTTCCCGGCAGTGATCGCCTGTCTGAGAGGTGGTTCCGGCATGCCCGGCAGTGTGGTTCCGGAGTGTCTGCCGAGTTGTTCTGCAGCCAGCCCGGCAGATGATTCCGAAGAGTTCACCAAATGGTTGTGGCGTAGCCAGCAGTTGATTTTGGCGTGTCAGGAAGGTGGTTGCGGCTAGTTGAGCAGGTGGATCAGGGGTGCTCGCCAGGGGTTTCAGGCGGGTCTGGCAGGTGGTTTCGGTCTGTTCGGGGAGTGGTTCTGGCATCTCAGGCACATGGTTCTGGCACGCCTGAGAGGTGGTTCCGCCCGGCCGGAGAGGTGTTTCCGGAGTGTCCGCCAAGTGGTTCTGGCATAGCTGAAAGGTGATGTTGGCGTGACCGGCAGGTGGTTCCAGCCAGCCCGGCAGGTGATTCGGGAGTGTCTGCCGCGTGGTTCTGGCGTAGCTGGCAGGTGATTTGGCGTGTCCAGCAGGTGGTTCCGGCGAGCTCGGCAGGTTGTACCAGCGTGTCCGGGACATGGTTCTGGCACGTCTGAGAGATGGTTCCGGCATGCCCGGCAGGTGGTTCCGGAGTGTCCGGCATGTGGTTCTGGCACCTCTGAGAGGTGGTTCCGGCATGCCCGGCAGTTGGTTACGGAGTGTCTGCCGTGTGGTTCTGGAGTAGCCGGCAGGTGATTTTGGCGTGTCTGGCAGGTGTTTCTTGCAAGTCGAGCATTTGGCTCAGGCATGCTCAGCAGGTGCTTCCGGCGTGTCTGGCACGTGGTTCTGGTGTGTCTGACAGCTGGTTCTGGCATGCCCTGCAGGTGATTCCGGAGTGTCCGGCATGTGGTTCTGGCACCTCTGAGAGGTGGTTCCGGCATGCCCGGCAGGTGATACCGGAGTGTCCGGCGTTTGGTTCTGGCACCTCTAAGAGGTGGTTCCGGAATGCCTGGCATGTGCTTCCCAAGTGTCTGCCGAGTGGTTCTGGCGTAGCCGGCAGGTGATTTTGGCGTGTCCAGCAGGTAGTTCCGGCGAGCTCGGCAGGTGGTTCCGGCATGTCCGGAACATGGTTCTGGCAAGTCTGAGAGATGGTTCCGGCATGCCCGACAGGTGATTCCAGAGTGTCCGGCATGTGGTTCTGGCACCTCTGAGAGGTGGTTCCCTCATGCCCGGCAGTTGGTTACGGAGTGTCTGCCGAGTGGTTCTGGAGTAGCCGCCAGGTGATTCTGGCGTATCCAGCAGGTGGTTCTGGGGAGTGGATCAGGTGGTTCCGGCCTACTCGGAAGGTGGTACCGGCGTGTCCGGAACATGGTTCTGGCACCTCTGAGAGTTGGTTCCGGCATGCCCGACAGGTGATCCGGAGTGTCCGCCACGTGGTTCTGGCGTACCCGGCAGGTGATTTTGGCGTGTCTGGCAGGTGTTTCTTGCAAGTCGAGCATTTGGCTCAGGCATGCTCAGCAGGTGCTTCTGGCGTGTCTGGCACGTGGTTCTGCTGTGTCTGAGAGCTGGTTATGGCATGTCAGGCACATGATTCCGGAGTGTCCACCAAGTGGTTGTGGCATACCGGCAGGTGATTTTAGCGTGTCAGGTATTTGGTTCGAGCGAGTCGAGTAGGTGGTTCCGGCGTGTTCGGCAGGTGGTTCAGGCGGGTCTGGCAGGTGGTTTCGGTCTGTTCGGGGTGTGGTTCCGGCATCTCAGGCACATGGTTCTGGCACGTCTGATAGGTGGTTCCGGCCGGCCCGACAGGTGTTTCCATGTTGTCCGCCAAGTGGTTCTGGCATAGCTGGCAGGTGATGTTGGCGTGACCGGCAGGTGGTTCCAGCCAGCCCGGCAGGTGATTCCGAAGTGTTCACCAAATGGTTGTGGCGTAGCCGGCAGGTGATTTTGGCGTGTCCAGCAGGTGGTTTTGGCGAGTCGAGCACGTGGTTCCGCCATGCCCGGCAGGTGATTCCGGAGTGTTCGCCAAGTGGTTCTGGCGTAGCCGGCAGGTGATTTTGCATGTCCGGCAATGGTTCCGGCGAGTCGAGCCGGTGGTTCCGGCATGTCCGGCAGGTGGTTCCGGCATGCCCGGCACGTGATTCCGGAGTGTCCGGCATGTGGTTCTGGCACCTCTGAGAGGTGGTTCCGGCATGCCCGGCAGGTGATACCGGAGTGTCCGGCATTTGGTTCTGGCACCTCTTAGAGGTGGTTCCGGAATGCCTGGCATGTGATTCCGGAGTGTCTGCCGAGTGGTTCTGGCGTAGCCGGCAGGTGATTTTGGCGTGTCCAGCAGGTGGTTTTGGCGAGTCGAGCAGGTGGTTCTGGCGTGCTCGTCAGGTGCTTCCGGTGTCATTGGCATGTGGTTCCGGCGTGTCTGAGAGGTGGTTCCGCCATGCCCGGCAGGTGATTCCGGAGTGTTCCCCAAGTGGTTCTGGCATAGCCGGCAGGTGATTTTGCATGTCCAGCAATGGTTCCGGCGAGTCGAGCCGGTGCTTCCGGAATGTCCGGCAGGTGGTTCCGGCATGTCCGGCAGGTGGTTCCGGCATGTCCAGCATGTGGTTCCAGCATGCCAGCCAGGTGATTCCGGAGTGTCTGCCGTGTGGTTCTGGTTTAGGTGGCAGGTGATTTTGGCGTGTCCAGCAGGTGGTTCCAGCGAGCTCGGCAGGTGGTACCAGCGTGTCCGGAACATGGTTCTGGCACGTCTGAGAGATGGTTCCGGCATGCCCGGCAGGTGATTCGGGAGTGTCCGGCATGTGGTTCTGGCACCTCTGAGAGGTGGTTCCGGCAAGCCCGGCAGGTGGTTCCGGAGTGTCTGCCGAGTGGTTCTGGCGTAGTCGGCAGGTGATTCTGGCGGTCCAGCAGGTGGTTCGGGGGAGTGGATCAGGTGGTTCCGGCATACTCGGCAGGTGGTACCGGCGTGTCCAGAACATGGTTCTGGCAAGTCTGAGAGGCGGTTCCGACATGCCCGACAGGTGATTCCGGAGTGTTCGGCAAGTGGTTCTGGCGTAGCCGGCTGGTCATTTTGCATGTCCGGCCGTGGTTCCGGCGAGTCGAGCCGGTGGTTCCGGCGTGTCCGCAGGTGTTTCCGGTCTTTCCGGCAGGTGGTTCTGGCGTGACCGGCACGAGGTTCTGGCACGTTTGAGAGTTGGTTCCGGCATGCCCGACAGGTGATTCCGGAGTGTCAGCCACGTGGTTCTGGCGTAGCCCGCAGGAGATTTTGGCGTGTCCAGCAGGTGGTTTTGGCGAGTCGAGCAGGTGGTTCTGGCGTGCTCGGCAGGTGCTTCCGGTGTCATTGGCATGTGGTTCCGGCATGTCTGAGAGGTGGTTCGGGCATGCCCGGCAGGTGATTCCGAAGTGTTCGCCAAGTGGTTCTGGCATAGTTGGCAGGTGATTTTACATGTCTGGCAATGGTCCCGGCGAGTCGAGCCGCTGGTTCCGGCATGTCCAGAAGGTGGTTCCGGCATGCCCGGCAGGTGATTCCGGAGTGTCCGGCATGTGGTTCTGGCACCTCTGAGAGGTGGTTCCGGCATGCCCGGCAGGTGATTCCGGAGTGTCCGGCATGTGGTTCTGGCTCCTCTGAGAGGTGGTTCCGGCATGCCCGGCAGGTGACTCCGGGGTGTCTGCCGAGTGGTTCTGGCGTAGTCGGCAGGTGATTCTGGCGTGTCCAGCAGGTGTTCTGGGGAGTGGATCAGGTGTTTCCGGCATACTCGGCAAGTGGTACCGGCGTGTCCGGAACATGGTTCTGGCAAGTCTGAGAGGCGGTTCCGGCATGCCCGACAGGTGATTCCGGAGTGTTCGCCAAGTGGTTCTGGCGTAGCCGGCAGTTCATTTTGCATGTCCAGCAATGGTTCCGGCGAGTCGAGCCGGTGGTTCCGGCGTGTCCGGCAGGTGGTTCTGGCGTGACCGGCACGAGGTTCTGGCACGTCTGAGAGTTGGTTCCGGCATGCCCGACAGGTGATTCCGGAGTGTCCGTCACATGGTTCTGGCGTACCTGGCAAGTGATTTTGGCGTATCTGGCAGGTGTTTCTTGCAAGTCGAGCATTTGGCTCAGGCATGCTCAGCAGGTGCTTCCGGCGTGTCTGGCACGAGGTTGTGGTGTGTCTGAGAGCCGGTTCTGGCATGTCCGGCACATGATTCCTGAGTGTCCACCAAGTGGTTGTGGCATACCCGGCAGGTGATTTTAGCGTGTCAGGTAGGTGGTTCCAGCGAGTCGAGTATGTGGTTCCAGCATGCTCGGCTGGTGGTTCAGGTGGGTCTGGCAGGTGGTTTCGGTCTGTTCGGGGTGTGGTTCCGGCATCTCAGGCACATGGTTCTGTCACATCTGATAGGAGGTTCCGGCCGGCCCGACAGGTGTTTCCATGTTGTCCGCCAAGTGGTTCTGGCATAGCTGGCAGGTGATGTTGGCGTGAGCGGCATGTGGTTCCAGCCAGCCCTGCAGGTGATTCCGAAGTGTTCACCAAATGGTTGTGGCGTAGGCGGCAGGTGATTTTGGCGTGTCCAGCAGGTGGTTTTGGTGAGTTGAGCAGGTGGTTCTGGCGTGCTCGGCAGGTGCTTCCGGTGTCATTGGCATGTGGTTCCGGCATGTCTGAGAGGTGGTTCCGGCATGCCCGGCAGGTGGTTCCGGAGTGTCTGCCGAGTGGTTCTGGAGCCAGCCCGGCAGGTGTTCCCGAAGAGTTCACCAAATGGTTGTGGCGTAGCCAGCAATTGATTTTGGCGTGTCAGGAAGGTGGTTCCGTCTAGTTGAGCAGGTGGATCAGGCGTGCTCGCCAGGGGGTTCAGGCGGGTCTGGCAGGTGGTTTCGGTCTGTTCGGGGAATGGTTCCGGCATCCCAGGCACATGGTTCTGGCACGTCTGAGAGGTGGTTCCGGCCGGCCCGACAGGTGTTTCCGGAGTGTCCGCCAAGTGGTTCTGGCGTAGCTGAAAGGTGATGTTGGCGTGACCAGCAGGTGGTTCCAGCCAGCCCGGCAGGTGATTCCGGAGTGTCCGGCGTTTGGTTCTGGCACCTCTGAGATGTCGTTCCGGCATGCCCGGCAGGTGATACCGGAGTGTCCGGCGTTTGGTTCTGGCACCTCTGAGAGGTGGTTCCGGAATGCCTGGCATGTGCTTCCCAAGTGTCTGCCGAGTGGTTCTGGCGTAGCCGGCAGGTGATTTTGGCGTGTCCAGCATGTAGTTCCGGCGAGCTCGGCAGGTGGTTCCGGCATGTCCGGAACATGGTTCTGGTAAGTCTGAGAGATGGTTCCGGAATGCCCGGCAGGTGATTCCGGAGTGTCCGGCATGTGGTTCTGGCACCTCTGAGAGGTGGTTCCGGCATGCCCGGCAGTTGGTTACGGAGTGTCTGCCGAGTGGTTCTGGAGTAGCCGGCAGGTGATTCTGGCGTATCCAGCAGTTGGTTCTGGGGAGTGGATCAGGTGGTACCGGCTCACTCGGCAGGTGGTACCGGCGTGTCCGGAACATGGTACTGGCAAGTCTGAGAGGTGGTTCCGGCATGCCCGACAGGTGATTCCGGAGTGTTCGCCAAGTGGTTCTGGCTTAGCCGGCAGGTCATTTTTCATGTCCGGGGGTGGTTCCGGCGAGTCGAGACGGTGGTTCCGGCGTATCCAGCAGGTTTTTCCGGTCTGTGCGGCAGGTGGTTCTGGCGTGACCAGCACGAGGTTCTGGCACGTCTGAGAGTTGGTTCCGGCATGCCCGACAGGTGATTCCGGAGTGTCCGCCACGTGGTTCTGGCGTACCCGGCAGGTGATTTTGGCGTCTCTGGCAGGTCTTTCTTGTAAGTCGAGCATTTGGCTCAGGCATGCTCAGCAGGTCCTTCCGGCGTGTCTGTCACGTGGTTCTGCTGTGTCTGAGAGGTGGTTCTGGCATGTCTGGCAGATGATTCCGGAGTGTCCACCAAGTGGTTGTGGCATACCCGGCAGGTGATTTTAGCGTGTCAGGTAGGTGGTTCCGGCGAGTCGAGTAGGTGGTTCCGGCGTGCTCGGCAGGTGGTTCAGGCTGGTCTGGCAGGTGGTTTCGGTCTGTTCGGGGTGTGGTTCCGGCATCTCAGGCACATGGTTCTGGCATGTCTGATAGGTGGTTCCGGCCGGCCCGACAGGTGTTTCCATGGTGTCCGCCAAGTGGTTCTGGCATAGCTGGCAGGTGATGTTGGAGTGACCGGCAGGTGGTTCCAGCCAGCCCGGCAGGTGATTCCGGAGTGTCCGGAATGTGGTTCTGGCACCTCTGAGAGGTGGTTCCCGCATGCCCGGCAGGTGATACCGGAGTGATCGCCAAGTGGTTCTGGCGTAGCCGGCAGGTGATTTGGCATGTCCGGCAATGCTTCCGGCGAGTCGAGCCGGTGGTTCCGGAATGTCCGGCAGGTGGTTCCGGCATGTCCGGCAGGTGGTCCGGCATGTCCGGCAGGTGGTTCCAGCATGCCCGGCAGGTGATTCCGGAGGGTCCGGCATGTGGTTCTGGCACCTCTGAGAGGTGGTTCCCGCATGCCCGGCAGGTGATACCGGAGTGTCCGGCATTTGGTTCTGGCACCTCTGAGGGGTGGTTCCGGATTGCCTGGCCTGTGATTCCGGAGTGTCTGCCGAGTGGGTCTGGCGTAGCCGGCAGTTGATTTTGGCGTGTCCGCTAGGTTGTTCTGGGGAGTGGATCAGCTGGTTCCGGCATACTCGGCAGGTGGTACCGGCTTGTCCAGAACATGGTTCTGGCAAGTCTGAGAGGTGGTTCCAGCACGCCCGACAGGTGATTCCGGAGCATCCGCCAAGTGTTTCTGGCGTACCCGGCAGGTGATTTTCGCCTGTCCGACAGGTGTATCTTGCGAGTCGAGCAGGTGGCTGAGGCATGCTCAGCTGGTGCTTCCGGCGTCTCTGGCACGTGGTTCTGGTGTGTCTGAGAGCTGGTTCTGGCATGTCCGGCAGATGATTCCGGAGTGTCCACCAAGTGGTTCTTGTATACCTGGCATGTGATTTTGGCGTGTCAGGAAGTTGGTTCCGGCTAGTTGAGCAGGTGGATCAGGCGTGCTCGCCAGGGGGTTCAGGCGGGTCTGGCAGGTGGTTTTGGTCTGTTCGGGGAGTGGTTCTGGCATCTCAGGCACATGGTTCTGGCACGTCTGAGAGGTGGTTCCGGCCGGCCCGACAGGTGTTTCCATGGTGTCCGCCAAGTGGTTCTGGCATAGCTGGCAGGTGATGTTGGCATGACCGGCAGGTGGTTCCAGCCAGCCCGGCAGGTGATTCCGAAGAGTTCACCAAATGGTTGTGGCGTAGCCGGCAGACGATTTTGGCATTTCCCGGAGGTGGTTTTGGCGAGTCGAGCAGGTGGTTCTGGCGTGCTCGGCAGGTGCTTCCGGTGTCATTGGCATGTGGTTCCGGCATGTCTGAGAGGTGGTTCCAGCATGCCCGGCAGGTGATTCCGGAGTGTTCGCCAAGTGGTTCTGGCGTAGCCGGCAGGTGATTTTGCATGTCCGGCAATGGATCCGGCGAGTCGAGCCGGTGGTTCCGGCATGTCCGGCAGGTGGTTCCGGCATGCCTGGCAGGTGATTCCGGAGTGTCCGGCATGTGGTTCTGGCACCTCTGAGAGGTGGTTCTGGCATGCCCGGCAGGTGGTTCCAGAGTGTCTGCCGAGTGGTTCTGGCGTAGTCGGCAGGTGATTCTGGCGTGTCCAGCAGGTGGTTCTGGGGAGTGGATCAGGTGGTTCCGGCATACTCGGCAGGTGGTACCGGCGTGTCCGGAACATGGTTCTGGCAAGTCTGAGAGGCGGTTCAGGCATGCCCGACAGGTGATTCCGGATTGTTCGCCAATTTGTTCTGGCGTAGCCGGCAGGTGATTTTGCAAGTCCGGCAATGGTTCCGGCGAGTCGAGCCGGTGGTTCCGGAATGTCCGGCAGGTGGTTCCGGCATGTCCAGCACGTGGTTCCAGCATGCCCGGCAGGTGATTCCGTAGTGTCCGGCATGTGGTTCTGGCACCTCTGAGAGGTGGTTCCGGCATGCCCGGCAGGTGATACCGGAGTCTCCGGCATTTGGTTCTGGCACCTCTGAGAGGTGGTTCCGGAATGCCTGGCATGTGATTCCGGAGTGTCTGCCGAGTGGTTCTGGCGTAGCCTGCAGTTGATTTTGGCGTGTCCACTAGGTGGTTCTGGGGAGTCGATCAGCTGGTTCCGGCATACTCGGCAGGTGGTACCGGCGTGTCCGGAACATGGTTCTGGCAAGTCTGAGAGGTGGTTCCGGCACGCCCGAAAGGTGATTCCGGAGCGTCCGCCAAGTGTTTCTGGCGTACCCGGCAGGTGATTTTCGCCTGTCCGAAAGGTGTATCTTGCGAGTCGAGCAGGTGGCTGAGGCATGCTCAGCTTGTGCTTCCGGCGTCTCTGGCACGTGGTTCTGGTGTGTCTGAGAGCTGGTTCTGGAATCTCAAGCAGATGATTCCAGAGTGTCCTCCAAGTGGTTCTTGTATACCTGGCAGGTGATTTTGGCGTGTCAGGAAGTGGGTTCCGGATAGTTGAGCAGGTGGATCAGGCGTGCTCGCCAGGGGGTTCAGGCGGGTCTGGCAGGTGGTTTCGGTCTGTTCGGGGAGTGGTTCCGGCATCTCAGGCACATGGTTCTGGCACGTCTGAGAGGTGGTTCCGGCTGGCCCGAGAGGTGTTCCGGAGTGTCCGCCAAGTGGTTCTGGCGTAGCTGAAAGGTGATGTTGGCGTGACCGGCAGGTGGTTCCAGCCAGCCCGGCAGGTGATTACGGAGTGTCTGCCGTGTGGTTCTGGCGTAGCTGGCAGGTGATTTTGGCGTGTCCAGCAGGTGGTTCCGGCGAGCTCAGCAGGTGGTAGCAGCGTGTCCGGAACTAGGTTCTGGCACGTCTGAGAGATGGTTCCGGCATGCCCGGCAGGTGATTCCGGAGTGTCCGGCATGTGGTTCTGGCACCTCTGAGAGGTGGTTCCGGAATGCCCGGCAGGTGGTTCCGGAGTGTCTGCTGAGTGGTTCTGGCGTAGTCGGCAGGTGATTCTGGCGTGTCCAGCACGTGGTTCTGGGGAGTGGATCAGGTGGTTCCGGCTCACTCGGCAGGTGGTACCGGCGTGTCCGGAACATGGTTCTGGCAAGACTGAGAGGCGGTTCCGGCATGCCGAACAGGTGATTCCGGAGTGTTCGCCAAGTGGTTCTGGCGTAGCCGGCCGGTCATTTTGCATGTCCGGCGGTGGTTCCGGCAAGTCGAGCCGGTGGTTCCGGCGTGTCCGGCAGGTGGTTCTGGCGTGACCGGCACGAGGTTCTGGCACGTCTGAGATTTGGTTCCGGCCTGCCCGACAGGTGATTCCGGAGTGTCCGCCACGTGGTTCTGGCGTACCCGGCAGGTGATTTTGGCGTGTCTGGCAGGTGTTTCTTGCAAGTCGAGCATTTGGCTCAGGCATGCTCAGCAGGTGCTTCCGGCGTGTCTGTCACGTGGTTCTGGTGTGTCTGAGAGCTGGTTCTGGCATGTCCGGCAGATGATTCCGGAGTGCCCACCAAGTGGTTGTGGCATACCCGGCAGGTGATTTTAGCGTGTCAGGTAGGTGGTTCCAGCGAGACGAGTAGGTGGTTCCTGCGTGCTCGGCAGGTGGTTCAGGCGGGTCTGGCAGGTGGTTTTGGTCTGTTCGGGGTGTGGTTCCGGCATGTCAGGCACATGGTTCTGGCACGTCTGATAGCTGGTTCCGGCCGGGCCGACAGGTGTTTCCATGGTGTCCGCCAAGTGGTTCTGGCATAGCTGGCAGGTGATGTTGGCGTGACCGGCAGGTGGTTCCAGCCAGCCCGGCAGGTGATTCCGAACTGTTCACCAAATGGTTGGGTCGGTGCCGGCAGGTGATTTTGGCGTGTCCAGCAGGTGGTTTTGGCGAGTCGAGCAGGTGGTTCTGGCGTGCTCGGCAGGTGCTTCCGGTGTCATTGGCATGTGGTTCCGGCATGTCTGAGAGGTGGTTCCGCCATGCCCGGCACGTGATTCCGGAGTGTTCGCCAGCTGGTTCTGGCGTAGCCGGCAGGTGATTTTGCATGTCCGGCAATGGTTCCGGCGAGTCGAGAAGGGGGTTCCGGGATGTACGGCAGGTGGTTCCGGCATGCCCGGCAGGTGATTCGGGAGTGTCCGGCATGTGGTTCTGGCACCTCTGAGAGGTGGTTCCGGCATGCCCGGCAGGTGGTTCCGGAGTGTCTGCCGAGTGGTTCTGGCGTAGTCGGCAGGTGATTCTGGCGGTCCAGCAGGTGGTTCGGGGGAGTGGATCAGGTGGTTCCGGCATACTCGGCAGGTGGTACCGGCGTGTCCAGAACATGGTTCTGGCAAGTCTGAGAGGCGGTTCCGACATGCCCGACAGGTGATTCCGGAGTGTTCGGCAAGTGGTTCTGGCGTAGCCGGCTGGTCATTTTGCATGTCCGGCCGTGGTTCCGGCGAGTCGAGCCGGTGGTTCCGGCGTGTCCAGCAGGTGTTTCCGGTCTTTCCGGCAGGTGGTTCTGGCGTGACCGGCACGAGGTTCTGGCACGTTTGAGAGTTGGTTCCGGCATGCCCGACAGGTGATTCCGGAGTGTCAGCCACGTGGTTCTGGCGTAGCCGGCAGGAGATTTTGGCGTGTCCAGCAGGTGGTTTTGGCGAGTCGAGCAGGTGGTTCTGGCGTGCTCGGCAGGTGCTTCCGGTGTCATTGGCATGTGGTTCCGGCATGTCTGAGAGGTGGTTCGGGCATGCCCGCCAGGTGATTCCGAAGTGTTCGCCAAGTGGTTCTGGCATAGTTGGCAGGTGATTTTACATGTCTGGCAATGGTCCCGGCGAGTCGAGCCGCTGGTTCCGGCATGTCCAGAAGGTGGTTCCGGCATGCCCGGCAGGTGGTTCCGGAGTGTCCGGCATGTGGTTCTGGCACCTCTGAGAGGTGGTTCCGGCATGCCCGGCAGGTGATTCCGGAGTGTCCGGCATGTGGTTCTGGCTCCTCTGAGAGGTGGTTCCGGCATGCCCGGCAGGTGACTCCGGGGTGTCTGCCGAGTGGTTCTGGCGTAGTCGGCAGGTGATTCTGGCGTGTCCAGCAGGTGTTCTGGGGAGTGGATCAGGTGGTTCCGGCATACTCGGCAAGTGGTACCGGCGTGTCCGGAACATGGTTCTGGCAAGTCTGAGAGGCGGTTCCGACATGCCCGACAGGTGATTCCGGAGTGTTCGCCAAGTGGTTCTGGCGTAGCCGGCAGTTCATTTTGCATGTCCAGCAATGGTTCCGGCGAGTCGAGCCGGTGGTTCCGGCGTGTCCGGCAGGTGGTTCTGGCGTGACCGGCACGAGGTTCTGGCACGTCTGAGAGTTGGTTCCGGCATGCCCGACAGGTGATTCCGGAGTGTCCGTCACATGGTTCTGGCGTACCTGGCAAGTGATTTTGGCGTATCTGGCAGGTGTTTCTTGCAAGTCGAGCATTTGGCTCAGGCATGCTCAGCAGGTGCTTCCGGCGTGTCTGGCACGAGGTTGTGGTGTGTCTGAGAGCCGGTTCTGGCATGTCCGGCACATGATTCCTGAGTGTCCACCAAGTGGTTGTGGCATACCCGGCAGGTGATTTTAGCGTGTCAGGTAGGTGGTTCCAGCGAGTCGAGTATGTGGTTCCAGCATGCTCGGCTGGTGGTTCAGGTGGGTCTGGCAGGTGGTTTCGGTCTGTTCGGGGTGTGGTTCCGGCATCTCAGGCACATGGTTCTGTCACATCTGATAGGAGGTTCCGGCCGGCCCGACAGGTGTTTCCATGTTGTCCGCCAAGTGGTTCTGGCATAGCTGGCAGGTGATGTTGGCGTGAGCGGCATGTGGTTCCAGCCAGCCCTGCAGGTGATTCCGAAGTGTTCACCAAATGGTTGTGGCGTAGGCGGCAGGTGATTTTGGCGTGTCCAGCAGGTGGTTTTGGTGAGTTGAGCAGGTGGTTCTGGCGTGCTCGGCAGGTGCTTCCGGTGTCATTGGCATGTGGTTCCGGCATGTCTGAGAGGTGGTTCCGGCATGCCCGGCAGGTGGTTCCGGAGTGTCTGCCGAGTGGTTCTGGAGCCAGCCCGGCAGGTGTTCCCGAAGAGTTCACCAAATGGTTGTGGCGTAGCCAGCAATTGATTTTGGTGTGTCAGGAAGGTGGTTCCGTCTAGTTGAGCAGGTGGATCAGGCGTGCTCGCCAGGGGGTTCAGGCGGGTCTGGCAGGTGGTTTCGGTCTGTTCGGGGAATGGTTCCGGCATCTCAGGCACATGGTTCTGGCACGTCTGAGAGGTGGTTCCGGCCGGCCCGACAGGTGTTTCCGGAGTGTCCGCCAAGTGGTTCTGGCGTAGCTGAAAGGTGATGTTGGCGTGACCGGCAGGTGGTTCCAGCCAGCCCGGCAGGTGATTCCGGAGTGTCCGGCGTTTGGTTCTGGCACCTCTGAGATGTCGTTCCGGCATGCCCGGCAGGTGATACCGGAGTGTCCGGCGTTTGGTTCTGGCACCTCTGAGAGGTGGTTCCGGAATGCCTGGCATGTGCTTCCCAAGTGTCTGCCGAGTGGTTCTGGCGTAGCCGGCAGGTGATTTTGGCGTGTCCAGCATGTAGTTCCGGCGAGCTCGGCAGGTGGTTCCGGCATGTCCGGAACATGGTTCTGGTAAGTCTGAGAGATGGTTCCGGAATGCCCGGCAGGTGATTCTGGAGTGTCCGGCATGTGGTTCTGGCACCTCTGAGAGGTGGTTCCGGCATGCCCGGCAGTTGGTTACGGAGTGTCTGCCGAGTGGTTCTGGAGTAGCCGGCAGGTGATTCTGGCGTATCCAGCAGTTGGTTCTGGGGAGTGGATCAGGTGGTTCCGGCTCACTCGGCAGGTGGTACCGGCGTGTCCGGAACATGGTACTGGCAAGTCTGAGAGGTGGTTCCGGCATGCCCGACAGGTGATTCCGGAGTGTTCGCCAAGTGGTTCTGGCTTAGCCGGCAGGTCATTTTTCATGTCCGCCGGTGGTTCCGGCGAGTCGAGACGGTGGTTCCGGCGTATCCAGCAGGTTTTTCCGGTCTGTGCGGCAGGTGGTTCTGGCGTGACCAGCACGAAGTTCTGGCACGTCTGAGAGTTGGTTCCGGCATGCCCGACAGGTGATTCCGGAGCGTCCGCCACGTGGTTCTGGCGTACCCGGCAGGTGATTTTGGCGTCTCTGGCAGGTCTTTCTTGTAAGTCGAGCATTTGGCTCAGGCATGCTCAGCAGGTCCTTCCGGCGTGTCTGGCACGTGGTTCTGCTGTGTCTGAGAGGTGGTTCTGGCATGTCTGGCAGATGATTCCGGAGTGTCCACCAAGTGGTTGTGGCATACCCGGCAGGTGATTTTAGCGTGTCAGGTAGGTGGTTCCGGCGAGTCGAGTAGGTGGTTCCGGCGTGCTCGGCAGGTGGTTCAGGCTGGTCTGGCAGGTGGTTTCGGTCTGTTCGGGGTGTGGTTCCGGCATCTCAGGCACATGGTTCTGGCATGTCTGATAGGTGGTTCCGGCCGGCCCGACAGGTGTTTCCATGGTGTCCGCCAAGTGGTTCTGGCATAGCTGGCAGGTGATGTTGGAGTGACCGGCAGGTGGTTCCAGCCAGCCCGGCAGGTGATTCCGGAGTGTCCGGAATGTGGTTCTGGCACCTCTGAGAGGTGGTTCCCGCATGCCCGGCAGGTGATACCGGAGTGATCGCCAAGTGGTTCTGGCGTAGCCGGCAGGTGATTTGGCATGTCCGGCAATGCTTCCGGCGAGTCGAGCCGGTGGTTCCGGAATGTCCGGCAGGTGGTTCCGGCATGTCCGGCAGGTGGTCCGGCATGTCCGGCAGGTGGTTCCAGCATGCCCGGCAGGTGATTCCGGAGGGTCCGGCATGTGGTTCTGGCACCTCTGAGAGGTGGTTCCCGCATGCCCGGCAGGTGATACCGGAGTGTCCGGCATTTGGTTCTGGCACCTCTGAGAGGTGGTTCCGGATTGCCTGGCCTGTGATTCCGGAGTGTCTGCCGAGTGGGTCTGGCGTAGCCGGCAGTTGATTTTGGCGTGTCCGCTAGGTGGTTCTGGGGAGTGGATCAGCTGGTTCCGGCATACTCGGCAGGTGGTACCGGCTTGTCCAGAACATGGTTCTGGCAAGTCTGAGAGGTGGTTCCAGCACGCCCGACAGGTGATTCCGGAGCATCCGCCAAGTGTTTCTGGCGTACCCGGCAGGTGATTTTCGCCTGTCCGACAAGTGTATCTTGCGAGTCGAGCAGGTGGCTCAGGCATGCTCAGCTGGTGCTTCCGGCGTCTCTGGCACGTGGTTCTGGTGTGTCTGAGAGCTGGTTCTGGCATGTCCGGCAGATGATTCCGGAGTGTCCACCAAGTGGTTCTTGTATACCTGGCATGTGATTTTGGCGTGTCAGGAAGTTGGTTCCGGCTAGTTGAGCAGGTGGATCAGGCGTGCTCGCCAGGGGGTTCAGGCGGGTCTGGCAGGTGGTTTCGGTCTGTTCGGGGAGTGGTTCCGGCATCTCAGGCTCATGGTTCTGGCACGTCTGAGAGGTGGTTCCGGCCGGCCCGACAGGTGTTTCTGGAGTGTCCGCCAAGTGGTTCAGGCGTAGCTGAAAGGTGATGTTGGCGTGACCGGCAGGTGGTTCCAGCCAGCCCGGCAGGTGATTCCGGAGTGTCCGGCGTTTGGTTCTGGCACCTCTGAGAAGTGGTTCCGGCATGCCCGGCAGGTGATACCGGAGTGTCCGGCGTTTGGTTCTGGCACCTCTGAGAGGTGGTTCCGGAATGCCTGGCATGTGCTTCCCAAGTGTCTGCCGAGTGGTTCTGGCGTAGCCGGCAGGTGATTTTGGCGTGTCCAGCAGGTAGTTCCGGCGAGCTCGGCAGGTGGTTCCGGCATGTCCGGAACATGGTTCTGGCAAGTCTGAGAGATGGTTCCGGCATGCCCGACAGGTGATTCCAGAGTGTCCGGCATGCGGTTCTGGCACCTCTGAGAGGTGGTTCCCTCATGCCCGGCAGTTGGTTAAGGAGTGTCTGCCGAGTGGTTCTGGAGTAGCCGCCAGGTGATTCTGGCGTATCCAGCAGCTGGTTCTGATGAGTGGATCAGGTGGTTCCGGCCTACTCGGAAGGTGGTACCGGCGTGTCCGGAACATCGTTCTGGCACCTCTGAGAGGTGGTTCCGGCACGCCCGACAGGTGATTCCGGAGCGTCCGCCAAGTGTTTCTGGCGTACCCGGCAGGTGATTTTGGCATGTCCGACAGGTGTTTCTTGCGAGTCGAGCAGGTGGCTCAGGCATGCTCAGCTGGTGCTTCCGGCGTCTCTGGCACGTGATTCTGGTGTGTCTGAGAGCTGGTTCTGGCATCTCTGGCAGATGATTCCGGAGTGTCCACCAAGTGGTTCTGGTATACCTGGCAGGTGATTTTGGCGTGTCAGGAAGGTGGTTCCGGCTAGTTGAGCAGGTGGATCAGGCGTGCTCGCCAGTGAGTTCAGGCGGGTTTGGCAGGTGGTTTCGGTCTGTTCGGGGAGTGGTTCCGGCATCTCAGGCACATGGTTCTGGCACGTCTGATAGGTGGTTCCGGCCGGCCCGACAGGTTTTTCCGGAGTGTCCGCCAAGTGGTTTTGGCGTAGCTGAAAGGTGATGTTGGCGTGACCGGCAGGTGGTTCCAGCCAGCCCGGCAGGTGATTCCGGAGTGTCTGCCGAGTGGTTCTGGCGTAGCCGGCAGTTGATTTTGGCGTGTCCAGCAGGTGGTTTTGGCGAGTCGAGCAGGTGGTTCTGGCGTGCTCGGCAGGTGCTTCCGGTGTCATTGGCATGTGGTTCCGGCATGTCTGAGACGTGGTTCCGCCATGCCCGGCAGGTGATTCCGGAGTGTTCGCCAAGTGGTTCTGGCGTAGCCGGCAGGTGATTTTGCATGTCCGGCAATGGTTCCGTCGAGTCGAGCCGCTGGTTCCGGCAAGTCCAGAAGGTGGTTCCGGCATGCCCGGCAGGTGATTCCGGAGTGTCCGGCATGTGGTTCTGGCACCTCTGAGAGGTGGTTCCGGCATGCCCGGCAGGTGATACTGGAGTGTCCGGCATTTGGTTCTGGCACCTCTGAGAGGTGGTTCCGGAATGCCTGGCATGTGATTCCCGAGTGTCTGCCGAGTGGTTCTGGCGTAGCCGGCAGGTGATTTTGGCGTGTCCAGCAGGTGGTTCCGGCGAGCTCGGAAGTTGGTTCCGGCATGTCCAGAACATGGTTCTGGCAAGTCTGAGAGATGGTTCCGGCATGCCCGGCATGTGATTCCGGAGTGTCCGGCATGTGGTTCTGGCACCTCTGAGAGGTGGTTCCCGCATGCCCGGCAGGTGATACCGGAGTGATCGCAAAGTGGTTCTGGCGTAGCCGGCAGGTGATTTGGCATGTCCGGCAATGCTTCCGAGGAGTCGAGCCGGTGGTTCCGGAATGTCCGGCAGGTGGTTCCGGCATGTCCGGCAGGTGGTCCGGCATGTCCGGCAGGTGGTTCCAGCATCCCCGGCAGGTGATTCCGGAGTGTCCGGCATGTGGTTCTGGCACCTCTGAGAGGTGGTTCCCGCATGCCCGGCAGGTGATACCGGAGTGATCGCCAAGTGGTTCTGGCGTAGCCGGCAGGTGATTTGGCATGTCCGGCAATGCTTCCGGCGAGTCGAGCCGGTGGTTCCGGAATGTCCGGCAGGTGGTTCCGGCATGTCCGGCAGGTGGTCCGGCATGTATAGCACGTGGTTCCAGCATGCCCGGCAGGTGATTCCGGAGTGTCCGGCATGTTGTTCCGGCACCTCTGAGAGGTGGTTCCGGCATGCCCGGCAGGTGATACCGGAGTCTCCGGCATTTGGTTCTGGCACCTCTGAGAGGTGGTTCCGGATTGCCTGGCCTGTGATTCCGGAGTGTCTGCCGAGTGGGTCTGGCGTAGCCAGCAGTTGATTTTGGCGTGTCCGCTAGGTGGTTCTGGGGAGTGGATCAGCTGGTTCCGGCATACTCGGCAGGTGGTACCGGCTTGTCCAGAACATGGTTCTGGCAAGTCTGAGAGGTGGTTCCAGCACGCCCGACAGGTGATTCCGGAGCATCCGCCAAGTGTTTCTGGCGTACCCGGCAGGTGATTTTCGCCTGTCCGACAGGTGTATCTTGCGAGTCGAGCAGGTGGCTCAGGCATGCTCAGCTGGTGCTTCCGGCGTCTCTGGCACGTGGTTCTGGTGTGTCTGAGAGCTGGTTCTGGCATGTCCGGCAGATGATTCCGGAGTGTCCACCAAGTGGTTCTTGTATACCTGGCAGGTGATTTTGGCGTGTCAGGAAGTTGGTTCCGGCTAGTTGAGCAGGTTTATCAGGCGTGCTCGCCTGGGGGTTCAGGCGGGTCTGGCAGGTGGTTTCGGTCTGTTCGGGGAGTGGTTCCGGCATCTCAGGCTCATGGTTCTGGCACGTCTGAGAGGTGGTTCCGGCCGGCCCGACAGGTGTTTCCGGAGTGTCCGCCAAGTGGTTCAGGCGTAGCTGAAAGGTGATGTTGGCGTGACCGGCAGGTGGTTCCAGCCAGCCCGGCAGGTGATTCCGGAGTGTCCGGCGTTTGGTTCTGGCACCTCTGAGAGGTGGTTCCGGCATGCCCGGCAGGTGATACCGGAGTGTCTGGCGTTTGGTTCTGGCACCTCTGAGAGGTGGTTCCGGAATGCCTGGCATGTGCTTCCCAAGTGTCTGCCGAGTGGTTCTGGCGTAGCCGGCAGGTGATTTTGGCGTGTCCAGCAGGTAGTTCCGGCGAGCTCAGCAGGTGGTTCCGGCATGTCCGGAACATGGTTCTGGCAAGTCTGAGAGATGGTTCCGGCATGCCCGGCAGGTGATTCTGGAGTGTGCGGCATGTGGTTCTGGCACCTCTGAGAGGTGGTTCCGGCATGCCCGGCAGTAGGTTACGGAGTGTCTGCCGAGTGGTTCTGGAGTAGCCGGCAGGTGATTCTGGCGTATCCAGCAGTTGGTTCTAGGCAGTGGATCAGGTGGTTCCGGCTCACTCGGCAGGTGGTACCGGCATGTCCGGATCATGGTACTGGCAAGTCTGAGAGGTGGTTCCGGCATGCCCGACAGGTGATTCCGGAGTGTTCGCCAAGTGGTTCTGGCTTAGCCGGCAGGTCATTTTTCATGTCCGCCGGTGGTTCCGGCGAGTCGAGCCGGTGGTTCCGGCGTATCCAGCAGGTTTTTCCGGTCTGTGCGGCAGGTGGTTCTGGCGTGACCAGCACGAGGTTCTGGCACGTCTGAGAGTTGGTTCCGGCATGCCCGACAGGTGATTCCGGAGTGTCCGCCACGTGGTTCTGGCGTACCCGGCAGGTGATTTTGGCGTCTCTGGCAGGTGTTTCTTGCAAGTCGAGCATTTGGCTCAGGCATGCTCAGCAGGTCCTTCCGGCGTGTCTGGCACGTGGTTCTGCTGTGTCTGAGAGCTGCTTCTGGCATGTCCGGCAGATGATTCCGGAGTGTCCACCAAGTGGTTGTGGCATACCCGGCAGGTGATTTTAGCGTGTCAGGTAGGTGGTTCCGGCGAGTCGAGTAGGTGGTTCCGGCGTGCTCGGCAGGTGGTTCAGGCGGGTCTGGCAGGTGGTTTCGGTCTGTTCGGGGTGTGGTTCCGGCATCTCAGGCACATGGTTCTGGCACGTCTGATAGGTGGTTCCCGCCGGCCCGACAGGTGTTTCCATGTTGTCCGCCAAGTGGTTCTGGCATAGCTGGCAGGTGATGTTGGCGTGTCCAGCAGGTGGTTTTGGCGAGTCGAGCAGGTGGTTCTGGCGTGCTCGGCAGGTGCTTCCGGTGTCATTGGCATGTGGTTCCGGCATGTCTGAGAGGTGGTTTCGGCATGCCCGGCAGGTGGTTCCGGAGTGTCTGCCGAGTGCTTCTGTAGCCAGCCCGGCAGGTGATTCCGAAGAGTTCACCAAATGGTTGAAGCGTAGCCAGAAGTTGATTTTGGCGTATCAGGAAGGTGGTTCCGGCTAGTTGAGCAGGTGGATCAGGCGTGCTCGCCAGGGGCTTCAGGCGGGTCTGGCAGGTGGTTTCGGTCTGTTCGGGGAATGGTTCCGGCATCCCAGGCACATCGTTCTGGCACGTCTGAGAGGTGGTTCCGGCCGGCCGGAGAGGTGTTTCCGGAGTGTCCGCCAAGTGGTTCTGGCGTAGCTGAAAGGTGATGTTGGCGTGACCAGCAGGTGTTTCCAGCCAGCCCGGCAGGTGATTCCGGAGTGTCTGCCGTGTGGTTCTGGCGTAGATGGCAGGTGATTTTGGCGTGTCCAGCAGGTGGTTCCGGCGAGCTCGGCAGGTGGTACCAGCGTGTCTGGAACATGGTTCTGGCACGTCTGAGAGATCGTTCCGTCATGCCAGGCAGGTGATTCCGGAGTGTCCGCCATGTGGTTCTGGCACCTCTGAGAGGTGGTTCCGGCATGCCCGGCACGTGATTCCGGAGTGTCCGGCATGTGGTTCTGGCACCTCTGAGAGGTGGTTCCGGCATTCCCGGCAGGTGATACCGGAGTGTTTGCCAAGTGGTTCTTGTGTAGCCGGCAGGTGATTTTGCATGTCCGGCAATGGTTCCGGCGAGTTGAGCCGGTGGTTCTGGAATGTCCGGCATGTGGTTCCGGCATGTCCGGCAGGCGGTTCCGGCATGTCCAGCACGTGGTTCCAGCATGCCCGTCAGGTGATTCCGGAGTGTCCGTCATTTGTTTCTGGCACCTCTGAGACGTGGTTCCGGCATGCCCGGCAGGTGATACCGGAGTTTCTGGCATTTGGTTCTGGCACCTCTGAGAGGTGGTTCCGGAATGCCTGGCATGTGATTCCGGAGTGTCTCCCGAGTGGTTCTGGCTTAGCCGGCAGTTGATTTTGGCGTGTCCCCTGTGGTTCTGGGGAGTGGATCAGCTGGTTCCGGCATACTCGGCAGGTGGTACCGGCGTGTCCAGAACATGGTTCTGGCAAGTCTGAGAGGTGGTTCCGGCACGCCCGACAGGTGATTCCGGAGCGTCCGCCAAGTGTTTCTGGCGTACCCGGCAGGTGATTTTGGCATGTCCGACAGGTGTTTCTTGCGAGTCGAGCAGGTGGCTCAGGCATGCTCAGCTGGTGCTTCCGGCGTCTCTGGCACGTGATTCTGGTGTGTCTGAGAGCTGGTTCTGGCATCTCTGGCAGATGATTCCGGAGTGTCCACCAAGTGGTTCTGGTATACCTGGCAGGTGATTTTGGCGTGTCAGGAAGGTGGTTCCGGCTAGTTGAGCAGGTGGATCAGGCGTGCTCGCCAGTGAGTTCAGGCGGGTTTGGCAGGTGGTTTCGGTCTGTTCGGGGAGTGGTTCCGGCATCTCAGGCACATGGTTCTGGCACGTCTGATAGGTGGTTCCGGCCGGCCCGACAGGTTTTTCCGGAGTGTCCGCCAAGTGGTTTTGGCGTAGCTGAAAGGTGATGTTGGCGTGACCGGCAGGTGGTTCCAGCCAGCCCGGCAGGTGATTCCGGAGTGTCTGCCGAGTGGTTCTGGCGTAGCCGGCAGTTGATTTTGGCGTGTCCAGCAGGTGGTTTTGGCGAGTCGAGCAGGTGGTTCTGGCGTGCTCGGCAGGTGCTTCCGGTGTCATTGGCATGTGGTTCCGGCATGTCTGAGACGTGGTTCCGCCATGCCCGGCAGGTGATTCCGGAGTGTTCGCCAAGTGGTTCTGGCGTAGCCGGCAGGTGATTTTGCATGTCCGGCAATGGTTCCGTCGAGTCGAGCCGCTGGTTCCGGCAAGTCCAGAAGGTGGTTCCGGCATGCCCGGCAGGTGATTCCGGAGTGTCCGGCATGTGGTTCTGGCACCTCTGAGAGGTGGTTCCGGCATGCCCGGCAGGTGATACTGGAGTGTCCGGCATTTGGTTCTGGCACCTCTGAGAGGTGGTTCCGGAATGCCTGGCATGTGATTCCCGAGTGTCTGCCGAGTGGTTCTGGCGTAGCCGGCAGGTGATTTTGGCGTGTCCAGCAGGTGGTTCCGGCGAGCTCGGAAGTTGGTTCCGGCATGTCCGGAACATGGTTCTGGCAAGTCTGAGAGATGGTTCCGGCATGCCCGGCATGTGATTCCGGAGTGTCCGGCATGTGGTTCTGGCACCTCTGAGAGGTGGTTCCCGCATGCCCGGCAGGTGATACCGGAGTGATCGCAAAGTGGTTCTGGCGTAGCCGGCAGGTGATTTGGCATGTCCGGCAATGCTTCCGAGGAGTCGAGCCGGTGGTTCCGGAATGTCCGGCAGGTGGTTCCGGCATGTCCGGCAGGTGGTCCGGCATGTCCGGCAGGTGGTTCCAGCATCCCCGGCAGGTGATTCCGGAGGGTCCGGCATGTTGTTCCGGCACCTCTGAGAGGTGGTTCCGGCATGCCCGGCAGGTGATACCGGAGTCTCCGGCATTTGGTTCTGGCACCTCTGAGAGGTGGTTCCGGATTGCCTGGCCTGTGATTCCGGAGTGTCTGCCGAGTGGGTCTGGCGTAGCCAGCAGTTGATTTTGGCGTGTCCGCTAGGTGGTTCTGGGGAGTGGATCAGCTGGTTCCGGCATACTCGGCAGGTGGTACCGGCTTGTCCAGAACATGGTTCTGGCAAGTCTGAGAGGTGGTTCCAGCACGCCCGACAGGTGATTCCGGAGCATCCGCCAAGTGTTTCTGGCGTACCCGGCAGGTGATTTTCGCCTGTCCGACAGGTGTATCTTGCGAGTCGAGCAGGTGGCTCAGGCATGCTCAGCTGGTGCTTCCGGCGTCTCTGGCACGTGGTTCTGGTGTGTCTGAGAGCTGGTTCTGGCATGTCCGGCAGATGATTCCGGAGTGTCCACCAAGTGGTTCTTGTATACCTGGCAGGTGATTTTGGCGTGTCAGGAAGTTGGTTCCGGCTAGTTGAGCAGGTTTATCAGGCGTGCTCGCCTGGGGGTTCAGGCGGGTCTGGCAGGTGGTTTCGGTCTGTTCGGGGAGTGGTTCCGGCATCTCAGGCTCATGGTTCTGGCACGTCTGAGAGGTGGTTCCGGCCGGCCCGACAGGTGTTTCCGGAGTGTCCGCCAAGTGGTTCAGGCGTAGCTGAAAGGTGATGTTGGCGTGACCGGCAGGTGGTTCCAGCCAGCCCGGCAGGTGATTCCGGAGTGTCCGGCGTTTGGTTCTGGCACCTCTGAGAGGTGGTTCCGGCATGCCCGGCAGGTGATACCGGAGTGTCTGGCGTTTGGTTCTGGCACCTCTGAGAGGTGGTTCCGGAATGCCTGGCATGTGCTTCCCAAGTGTCTGCCGAGTGGTTCTGGCGTAGCCGGCAGGTGATTTTGGCGTGTCCAGCAGGTAGTTCCGGCGAGCTCGGCAGGTGGTTCCGGCATGTCCGGAACATGGTTCTGGCAAGTCTGAGAGATGGTTCCGGCATGCCCGGCAGGTGATTCTGGAGTGTGCGGCATGTGGTTCTGGCACCTCTGAGAGGTGGTTCCGGCATGCCCGGCAGTAGGTTACGGAGTGTCTGCCGAGTGGTTCTGGAGTAGCCGGCAGGTGATTCTGGCGTATCCAGCAGTTGGTTCTAGGCAGTGGATCAGGTGGTTCCGGCTCACTCGGCAGGTGGTACCGGCGTGTCCGGATCATGGTACTGGCAAGTCTGAGAGGTGGTTCCGGCATGCCCGACAGGTGATTCCGGAGTGTTCGCCAAGTGGTTCTGGCTTAGCCGGCAGGTCATTTTTCATGTCCGCCGGTGGTTCCGGCGAGTCGAGCCGGTGGTTCCGGCGTATCCAGCAGGTTTTTCCGGTCTGTGCGGCAGGTGGTTCTGGCGTGACCAGCACGAGGTTCTGGCACGTCTGAGAGTTGGTTCCGGCATGCCCGACAGGTGATTCCGGAGTGTCCGCCACGTGGTTCTGGCGTACCCGGCAGGTGATTTTGGCGTCTCTGGCAGGTGTTTCTTGCAAGTCGAGCATTTGGCTCAGGCATGCTCAGCAGGTCCTTCCGGCGTGTCTGGCACGTGGTTCTGCTGTGTCTGAGAGCTGCTTCTGGCATGTCCGGCAGATGATTCCGGAGTGTCCACCAAGTGGTTGTGGCATACCCGGCAGGTGATTTTAGCGTGTCAGGTAGGTGGTTCCGGCGAGTCGAGTAGGTGGTTCCGGCGTGCTCGGCAGGTGGTTCAGGCGGGTCTGGCAGGTGGTTTCGGTCTGTTCGGGGTGTGGTTCCGGCATCTCAGGCACATGGTTCTGGCACGTCTGATAGGTGGTTCCCGCCGGCCCGACAGGTGTTTCCATGTTGTCCGCCAAGTGGTTCTGGCATAGCTGGCAGGTGATGTTGGCGTGTCCAGCAGGTGGTTTTGGCGAGTCGAGCAGGTGGTTCTGGCGTGCTCGGCAGGTGCTTCCGGTGTCATTGGCATGTGGTTCCGGCATGTCTGAGAGGTGGTTTCGGCATGCCCGGCAGGTGGTTCCGGAGTGTCTGCCGAGTGCTTCTGTAGCCAGCCCGGCAGGTGATTCCGAAGAGTTCACCAAATGGTTGAAGCGTAGCCAGAAGTTGATTTTGGCGTATCAGGAAGGTGGTTCCGGCTAGTTGAGCAGGTGGATCAGGCGTGCTCGCCAGGGGCTTCAGGCGGGTCTGGCAGGTGGTTTCGGTCTGTTCGGGGAATGGTTCCGGCATCCCAGGCACATCGTTCTGGCACGTCTGAGAGGTGGTTCCGGCCGGCCGGAGAGGTGTTTCCGGAGTGTCCGCCAAGTGGTTCTGGCGTAGCTGAAAGGTGATGTTGGCGTGACCAGCAGGTGTTTCCAGCCAGCCCGGCAGGTGATTCCGGAGTGTCTGCCGTGTGGTTCTGGCGTAGATGGCAGGTGATTTTGGCGTGTCCAGCAGGTGGTTCCGGCGAGCTCGGCAGGTGGTACCAGCGTGTCTGGAACATGGTTCTGGCACGTCTGAGAGATCGTTCCGTCATGCCAGGCAGGTGATTCCGGAGTGTCCGCCATGTGGTTCTGGCACCTCTGAGAGGTGGTTCCGGCATGCCCGGCACGTGATTCCGGAGTGTCCGGCATGTGGTTCTGGCACCTCTGAGAGGTGGTTCCGGCATTCCCGGCAGGTGATACCGGAGTGTTTGCCAAGTGGTTCTGGCGTAGCCGGCAGGTGATTTTGCATGTCCGGCAATGGTTCCGGCGAGTTGAGCCGGTGGTTCTGGAATGTCCGGCATGTGGTTCCGGCATGTCCGGCAGGCGGTTCCGGCATGTCCAGCACGTGGTTCCAGCATGCCCATCAGGTGATTCCGGAGTGTCCGTCATTTGTTTCTGGCACCTCTGAGACGTGGTTCCGGCATGCCCGGCAGGTGATACCGGAGTTTCTGGCATTTGGTTCTGGCACCTCTGAGAGGTGGTTCCGGAATGCCTGGCATGTGATTCCGGAGTGTCTCCCGAGTGGTTCTGGCTTAGCCGGCAGTTGATTTTGGCGTGTCCCCTGTGGTTCTGGGGAGTGGATCAGCTGGTTCCGGCATACTCGGCAGGTGGTACCGGCGTGTCCAGAACATGGTTCTGGCAAGTCTGAGAGGTGGTTCCGGCACGCCCGACAGGTGATTCCGGAGCGTCCGCCAAGTGTTTCTGGCGTACCCGGCAGGTGATTTTGGCATGTCCGACAGGTGTTTCTTGCGAGTCGAGCAGGTGGCTCAGGCATGCTCAGCTGGTGCTTCCGGCGTCTCTGGCACGTGATTCTGGTGTGTCTGAGAGCTGGTTCTGGCATCTCTGGCAGATGATTCCGGAGTGTCCACCAAGTGGTTCTGGTATACCTGGCAGGTGATTTTGGCGTGTCAGGAAGGTGGTTCCGGCTAGTTGAGCAGGTGGATCAGGCGTGCTCGCCAGTGAGTTCAGGCGGGTTTGGCAGGTGGTTTCGGTCTGTTCGGGGAGTGGTTCCGGCATCTCAGGCACATGGTTCTGGCACGTCTGATAGGTGGTTCCGGCCGGCCCGACAGGTTTTTCCGGAGTGTCCGCCAAGTGGTTTTGGCGTAGCTGAAAGGTGATGTTGGCGTGACCGGCAGGTGGTTCCAGCCAGCCCGGCAGGTGATTCCGGAGTGTCTGCCGAGTGGTTCTGGCGTAGCCGGCAGTTGATTTTGGCGTGTCCAGCAGGTGGTTTTGGCGAGTCGAGCAGGTGGTTCTGGCGTGCTCGGCAGGTGCTTCCGGTGTCATTGGCATGTGGTTCCGGCATGTCTGAGACGTGGTTCCGCCATGCCCGGCAGGTGATTCCGGAGTGTTCGCCAAGTGGTTCTGGCGTAGCCGGCAGGTGATTTTGCATGTCCGGCAATGGTTCCGTCGAGTCGAGCCGCTGGTTCCGGCAAGTCCAGAAGGTGGTTCCGGCATGCCCGGCAGGTGATTCCGGAGTGTCCGGCATGTGGTTCTGGCACCTCTGAGAGGTGGTTCCGGCATGCCCGGCAGGTGATACTGGAGTGTCCGGCATTTGGTTCTGGCACCTCTGAGAGGTGGTTCCGGAATGCCTGGCATGTGATTCCCGAGTGTCTGCCGAGTGGTTCTGGCGTAGCCGGCAGGTGATTTTGGCGTGTCCAGCAGGTGGTTCCGGCGAGCTCGGAAGTTGGTTCCGGCATGTCCGGAACATGGTTCTGGCAAGTCTGAGAGATGGTTCCGGCATGCCCGGCATGTGATTCCGGAGTGTCCGGCATGTGGTTCTGGCACCTCTGAGAGGTGGTTCCCGCATGCCCGGCAGGTGATACCGGAGTGATCGCAAAGTGGTTCTGGCGTAGCCGGCAGGTGATTTGGCATGTCCGGCAATGCTTCCGAGGAGTCGAGCCGGTGGTTCCGGAATGTCCGGCAGGTGGTTCCGGCATGTCCGGCAGGTGGTCCGGCATGTCCGGCAGGTGGTTCCAGCATCCCCGGCAGGTGATTCCGGAGGGTCCGGCATGTGGTTCTGGCACCTCTGAGAGGTGGTTCCCGCATGCCCGGCAGGTGATACCGGAGTGATCGCCAAGTGGTTCTGGCGTAGCCGGCAGGTGATTTGGCATGTCCGGCAATGCTTCCGGCGAGTCGAGCCGGTGGTTCCGGAATGTCCGGCAGGTGGTTCCGGCATGTCCGGCAGGTGGTCCGGCATGTATAGCACGTGGTTCCAGCATGCCCGGCAGGTGATTCCGGAGTGTCCGGCATGTTGTTCCGGCACCTCTGAGAGGTGGTTCCGGCATGCCCGGCAGGTGATACCGGAGTCTCCGGCATTTGGTTCTGGCACCTCTGAGAGGTGGTTCCGGATTGCCTGGCCTGTGATTCCGGAGTGTCTGCCGAGTGGGTCTGGCGTAGCCAGCAGTTGATTTTGGCGTGTCCGCTAGGTGGTTCTGGGGAGTGGATCAGCTGGTTCCGGCATACTCGGCAGGTGGTACCGGCTTGTCCAGAACATGGTTCTGGCAAGTCTGAGAGGTGGTTCCAGCACGCCCGACAGGTGATTCCGGAGCATCCGCCAAGTGTTTCTGGCGTACCCGGCAGGTGATTTTCGCCTGTCCGACAGGTGTATCTTGCGAGTCGAGCAGGTGGCTCAGGCATGCTCAGCTGGTGCTTCCGGCGTCTCTGGCACGTGGTTCTGGTGTGTCTGAGAGCTGGTTCTGGCATGTCCGGCAGATGATTCCGGAGTGTCCACCAAGTGGTTCTTGTATACCTGGCAGGTGATTTTGGCGTGTCAGGAAGTTGGTTCCGGCTAGTTGAGCAGGTTTATCAGGCGTGCTCGCCTGGGGGTTCAGGCGGGTCTGGCAGGTGGTTTCGGTCTGTTCGGGGAGTGGTTCCGGCATCTCAGGCTCATGGTTCTGGCACGTCTGAGAGGTGGTTCCGGCCGGCCCGACAGGTGTTTCCGGAGTGTCCGCCAAGTGGTTCAGGCGTAGCTGAAAGGTGATGTTGGCGTGACCGGCAGGTGGTTCCAGCCAGCCCGGCAGGTGATTCCGGAGTGTCCGGCGTTTGGTTCTGGCACCTCTGAGAGGTGGTTCCGGCATGCCCGGCAGGTGATACCGGAGTGTCTGGCGTTTGGTTCTGGCACCTCTGAGAGGTGGTTCCGGAATGCCTGGCATGTGCTTCCCAAGTGTCTGCCGAGTGGTTCTGGCGTAGCCGGCAGGTGATTTTGGCGTGTCCAGCAG
This sequence comes from Equus przewalskii, assembly GCF_037783145.1. NCBI lineage: Eukaryota > Metazoa > Chordata > Mammalia > Perissodactyla > Equidae > Equus > Equus przewalskii. The sequence goes on along the minus strand of NW_027228674.1, from coordinate 4,718 downwards.
GTAGTTCCGGCGAGCTCGGCAGGTGGTTCCGGCATGTCCGGAACATGGTTCTGGCAAGTCTGAGAGATGGTTCCGGCATGCCCGGCAGGTGATTCTGGAGTGTGCGGCATGTGGTTCTGGCACCTCTGAGAGGTGGTTCCGGCATGCCCGGCAGTAGGTTACGGAGTGTCTGCCGAGTGGTTCTGGAGTAGCCGGCAGGTGATTCTGGCGTATCCAGCAGTTGGTTCTAGGCAGTGGATCAGGTGGTTCCGGCTCACTCGGCAGGTGGTACCGGCGTGTCCGGATCATGGTACTGGCAAGTCTGAGAGGTGGTTCCGGCATGCCCGACAGGTGATTCCGGAGTGTTCGCCAAGTGGTTCTGGCTTAGCCGGCAGGTCATTTTTCATGTCCGCCGGTGGTTCCGGCGAGTCGAGCCGGTGGTTCCGGCGTATCCAGCAGGTTTTTCCGGTCTGTGCGGCAGGTGGTTCTGGCGTGACCAGCACGAGGTTCTGGCACGTCTGAGAGTTGGTTCCGGCATGCCCGACAGGTGATTCCGGAGTGTCCGCCACGTGGTTCTGGCGTACCCGGCAGGTGATTTTGGCGTCTCTGGCAGGTGTTTCTTGCAAGTCGAGCATTTGGCTCAGGCATGCTCAGCAGGTCCTTCCGGCGTGTCTGGCACGTGGTTCTGCTGTGTCTGAGAGCTGCTTCTGGCATGTCCGGCAGATGATTCCGGAGTGTCCACCAAGTGGTTGTGGCATACCCGGCAGGTGATTTTAGCGTGTCAGGTAGGTGGTTCCGGCGAGTCGAGTAGGTGGTTCCGGCGTGCTCGGCAGGTGGTTCAGGCGGGTCTGGCAGGTGGTTTCGGTCTGTTCGGGGTGTGGTTCCGGCATCTCAGGCACATGGTTCTGGCACGTCTGATAGGTGGTTCCCGCCGGCCCGACAGGTGTTTCCATGTTGTCCGCCAAGTGGTTCTGGCATAGCTGGCAGGTGATGTTGGCGTGTCCAGCAGGTGGTTTTGGCGAGTCGAGCAGGTGGTTCTGGCGTGCTCGGCAGGTGCTTCCGGTGTCATTGGCATGTGGTTCCGGCATGTCTGAGAGGTGGTTTCGGCATGCCCGGCAGGTGGTTCCGGAGTGTCTGCCGAGTGCTTCTGTAGCCAGCCCGGCAGGTGATTCCGAAGAGTTCACCAAATGGTTGAAGCGTAGCCAGAAGTTGATTTTGGCGTATCAGGAAGGTGGTTCCGGCTAGTTGAGCAGGTGGATCAGGCGTGCTCGCCAGGGGCTTCAGGCGGGTCTGGCAGGTGGTTTCGGTCTGTTCGGGGAATGGTTCCGGCATCCCAGGCACATCGTTCTGGCACGTCTGAGAGGTGGTTCCGGCCGGCCGGAGAGGTGTTTCCGGAGTGTCCGCCAAGTGGTTCTGGCGTAGCTGAAAGGTGATGTTGGCGTGACCAGCAGGTGTTTCCAGCCAGCCCGGCAGGTGATTCCGGAGTGTCTGCCGTGTGGTTCTGGCGTAGATGGCAGGTGATTTTGGCGTGTCCAGCAGGTGGTTCCGGCGAGCTCGGCAGGTGGTACCAGCGTGTCTGGAACATGGTTCTGGCACGTCTGAGAGATCGTTCCGTCATGCCAGGCAGGTGATTCCGGAGTGTCCGCCATGTGGTTCTGGCACCTCTGAGAGGTGGTTCCGGCATGCCCGGCACGTGATTCCGGAGTGTCCGGCATGTGGTTCTGGCACCTCTGAGAGGTGGTTCCGGCATTCCCGGCAGGTGATACCGGAGTGTTTGCCAAGTGGTTCTGGCGTAGCCGGCAGGTGATTTTGCATGTCCGGCAATGGTTCCGGCGAGTTGAGCCGGTGGTTCTGGAATGTCCGGCATGTGGTTCCGGCATGTCCGGCAGGCGGTTCCGGCATGTCCAGCACGTGGTTCCAGCATGCCCATCAGGTGATTCCGGAGTGTCCGTCATTTGTTTCTGGCACCTCTGAGACGTGGTTCCGGCATGCCCGGCAGGTGATACCGGAGTTTCTGGCATTTGGTTCTGGCACCTCTGAGAGGTGGTTCCGGAATGCCTGGCATGTGATTCCGGAGTGTCTCCCGAGTGGTTCTGGCTTAGCCGGCAGTTGATTTTGGCGTGTCCCCTGTGGTTCTGGGGAGTGGATCAGCTGGTTCCGGCATACTCGGCAGGTGGTACCGGCGTGTCCAGAACATGGTTCTGGCAAGTCTGAGAGGTGGTTCCGGCACGCCCGACAGGTGATTCCGGAGCGTCCGCCAAGTGTTTCTGGCGTACCCGGCAGGTGATTTTGGCATGTCCGACAGGTGTTTCTTGCGAGTCGAGCAGGTGGCTCAGGCATGCTCAGCTGGTGCTTCCGGCGTCTCTGGCACGTGATTCTGGTGTGTCTGAGAGCTGGTTCTGGCATCTCTGGCAGATGATTCCGGAGTGTCCACCAAGTGGTTCTGGTATACCTGGCAGGTGATTTTGGCGTGTCAGGAAGGTGGTTCCGGCTAGTTGAGCAGGTGGATCAGGCGTGCTCGCCAGTGAGTTCAGGCGGGTTTGGCAGGTGGTTTCGGTCTGTTCGGGGAGTGGTTCCGGCATCTCAGGCACATGGTTCTGGCACGTCTGATAGGTGGTTCCGGCCGGCCCGACAGGTTTTTCCGGAGTGTCCGCCAAGTGGTTTTGGCGTAGCTGAAAGGTGATGTTGGCGTGACCGGCAGGTGGTTCCAGCCAGCCCGGCAGGTGATTCCGGAGTGTCTGCCGAGTGGTTCTGGCGTAGCCGGCAGTTGATTTTGGCGTGTCCAGCAGGTGGTTTTGGCGAGTCGAGCAGGTGGTTCTGGCGTGCTCGGCAGGTGCTTCCGGTGTCATTGGCATGTGGTTCCGGCATGTCTGAGACGTGGTTCCGCCATGCCCGGCAGGTGATTCCGGAGTGTTCGCCAAGTGGTTCTGGCGTAGCCGGCAGGTGATTTTGCATGTCCGGCAATGGTTCCGTCGAGTCGAGCCGCTGGTTCCGGCAAGTCCAGAAGGTGGTTCCGGCATGCCCGGCAGGTGATTCCGGAGTGTCCGGCATGTGGTTCTGGCACCTCTGAGAGGTGGTTCCGGCATGCCCGGCAGGTGATACTGGAGTGTCCGGCATTTGGTTCTGGCACCTCTGAGAGGTGGTTCCGGAATGCCTGGCATGTGATTCCCGAGTGTCTGCCGAGTGGTTCTGGCGTAGCCGGCAGGTGATTTTGGCGTGTCCAGCAGGTGGTTCCGGCGAGCTCGGAAGTTGGTTCCGGCATGTCCGGAACATGGTTCTGGCAAGTCTGAGAGATGGTTCCGGCATGCCCGGCATGTGATTCCGGAGTGTCCGGCATGTGGTTCTGGCACCTCTGAGAGGTGGTTCCCGCATGCCCGGCAGGTGATACCGGAGTGATCGCAAAGTGGTTCTGGCGTAGCCGGCAGGTGATTTGGCATGTCCGGCAATGCTTCCGAGGAGTCGAGCCGGTGGTTCCGGAATGTCCGGCAGGTGGTTCCGGCATGTCCGGCAGGTGGTCCGGCATGTCCGGCAGGTGGTTCCAGCATCCCCGGCAGGTGATTCCGGAGGGTCCGGCATGTGGTTCTGGCACCTCTGAGAGGTGGTTCCCGCATGCCCGGCAGGTGATACCGGAGTGATCGCCAAGTGGTTCTGGCGTAGCCGGCAGGTGATTTGGCATGTCCGGCAATGCTTCCGGCGAGTCGAGCCGGTGGTTCCGGAATGTCCGGCAGGTGGTTCCGGCATGTCCGGCAGGTGGTCCGGCATGTATAGCACGTGGTTCCAGCATGCCCGGCAGGTGATTCCGGAGTGTCCGGCATGTTGTTCCGGCACCTCTGAGAGGTGGTTCCGGCATGCCCGGCAGGTGATACCGGAGTCTCCGGCATTTGGTTCTGGCACCTCTGAGAGGTGGTTCCGGATTGCCTGGCCTGTGATTCCGGAGTGTCTGCCGAGTGGGTCTGGCGTAGCCAGCAGTTGATTTTGGCGTGTCCGCTAGGTGGTTCTGGGGAGTGGATCAGCTGGTTCCGGCATACTCGGCAGGTGGTACCGGCTTGTCCAGAACATGGTTCTGGCAAGTCTGAGAGGTGGTTCCAGCACGCCCGACAGGTGATTCCGGAGCATCCGCCAAGTGTTTCTGGCGTACCCGGCAGGTGATTTTCGCCTGTCCGACAGGTGTATCTTGCGAGTCGAGCAGGTGGCTCAGGCATGCTCAGCTGGTGCTTCCGGCGTCTCTGGCACGTGGTTCTGGTGTGTCTGAGAGCTGGTTCTGGCATGTCCGGCAGATGATTCCGGAGTGTCCACCAAGTGGTTCTTGTATACCTGGCAGGTGATTTTGGCGTGTCAGGAAGTTGGTTCCGGCTAGTTGAGCAGGTTTATCAGGCGTGCTCGCCTGGGGGTTCAGGCGGGTCTGGCAGGTGGTTTCGGTCTGTTCGGGGAGTGGTTCCGGCATCTCAGGCTCATGGTTCTGGCACGTCTGAGAGGTGGTTCCGGCCGGCCCGACAGGTGTTTCCGGAGTGTCCGCCAAGTGGTTCAGGCGTAGCTGAAAGGTGATGTTGGCGTGACCGGCAGGTGGTTCCAGCCAGCCCGGCAGGTGATTCCGGAGTGTCCGGCGTTTGGTTCTGGCACCTCTGAGAGGTGGTTCCGGCATGCCCGGCAGGTGATACCGGAGTGTCTGGCGTTTGGTTCTGGCACCTCTGAGAGGTGGTTCCGGAATGCCTGGCATGTGCTTCCCAAGTGTCTGCCGA